>NC_071257.1:27773680-28073680 GCF_023375685.1 Ictalurus furcatus | reverse complement strand
TTAAGGTTTTAAGTTTCAAAAGTACTCATGGTTAGTTTTATAAACGTAAGATATAATGTTTAACAATCTGATGAACAAAATTACAATATCCTAAGCTGTCACATTAGCCACAATCACATCACATCAACTGTTCACTTATTTACTTTTATTGTAAAAACCCCGAATACGCTAGTTCAGTTGTCAAACATTAGCATAGCTAGCCCTTCGTTCATTTTCATACGGCATGAAACAGTATAAATACACTATCTTACCTGTCAGTTCGTACACACCGTTCACACGCTGCTGGTTGATTTGTGCGCGTTTATGACACTGGATATCCAATCTATCCGATCAGATATAATGGCTTTAATTGGATTCTTTGGGTGGTGGGTCTCTCTCTCTCAATGGCTGTCCCGCTAGCCTGCTAGCCAGGGAAGCTAACTCTTCAGCTGACCGAGTAAGGATAGTACTGTCCACTTCTTTACTGTCAGTTTTCTCAAAGAAATCTCGATATCAATAGTGTCTTCTTCCTTCAGACGGCTACATTATGCAACGCGTCCTCCTTTAAAGCCCGTAAAGCTGCACTTAACATACAGCTAAGCTACACTTTCTCTTCTAAGCCAATATAACATTTTCCGTTCACAGCAGCTTTTAGTTTCCACGAGTGGCTAGCTCCGCCCTCAGAAAGCCTATTGGTCTGGAATGTGATGATCGATTCTACCGACCAATAAGAAACTAGTAATATGAATATTCATGAGGTTGTGAACTCACAGCGTCTGTAGCCCAGGGGTTATCAAACTTTTTGCAGCCAGGTACCTCTTTAAGTGTTAAATAAATTCCATACACACCACAGCACAGATTTATTTTATGAGCATAGTCCAACTAGTCAACATTACGCGCAATGATTAAATATGTACTGTAATATTCTGGCTATTTTTGGACTCCTGGAGCTTTTATTATTGAACTTTCCACACATTAGGCCTAAAGAAATTGACATTATTCATATTGAGGTTTGGGTTAACCTGTTCAATTCAAGTGACCAGTCAAACAGGCTAATCACTATGAGAATTCAATAATAAATTGAATAAAGCTTTAATAATTGTGAGCTGTTATGTTTACCACTGTAACACACTTTCAGAGCCACTTTTTATTTTTTTGGGCAATGCATAGACGTTTAAGCCCACTGGATTCATAGAAACGGAGCCCATGTGCCATTGTAAGGTAATTTGGAAATTATGTGGTCCAAAATTCCAGTCCGACTCCACACACACACACACACACACACACACACACACACACACAATCACACCTGATTAATTTTTGTGATGGCTTGATAATAAGCTTATGAGGTGGATCATATCTGTTTGTAGTAGCGAAAATGTGAAATTCTGCAGGTCAGTAAGTCCCCAGGACTGGAGTTGAAAACCCTGAGGCTCAGGGTACAATATTTTCAATTGAATTCAATTTGACATGCATAGCACATTTTACAGTAGTCATTGTCACAAAACAGCTTTACAAAAATCTGGCTGTGGATTCATCTGCCCATTTTCCATACCACTTATACACAGGGTTGCAAGGAGCGTGGAGCCTATACCATGGAACCCGGGGTACAAGGTGGCAGACACCCTGGACAGGGTGCCAATCCATCACAGGGCACAATCACACACACACATTCATACACTACGGACAATTTGGAAATGGCAATCATCTGCATGTCTTTGGACTGGGGGACAAAACCCCAGAAGTACGGCAAGAACATGCTAACTCCACGCACACAGGGCAGAGGTGGGCTTTAACCTCCATCCCGGTGAATTGGAATCCTATTATTTGTTGAATTCTTATTTGTTATTGTACAGTATGTTTAGAACACCACCTCATTTCCTAATGCACATATTCATGAAATCCCACAATACTCTGCCTAGAACAAGCACTCAATTAACGTATTCTCAAAAATACCCACTAACCAACACCACACTGGAGATAATTGACTATGCTTTTGGACATATACAGTGCCCTCCACTAATATTGGCACCCTTGGTAAATATGAGCAAAGAAAGCTGTGAAAAGTTGTCTTTATTGTTTAACCTTTTAATCTTTTGTTAAAAAAAAAAATCACAAAAATACTCTGCTCTCATGGATATCAAACAATTGAAAACACAACACAGGTTTGTACAAAATGTCTTTGTTAAATGTGCAACAATTATTGGCAGCCCTATGAATTCATATGAGAAAAATATATTTGAAGTATATTCCCATTGTTATTTTAAAAAAAAAATAGTACACCTGTGTGACTAGGAACAGGAAATTGTTCAACCATGACTTCTTGTTTCACAGGGGTAGAAATATGAGGTAACACATAGGCCAAATTCCCTTAGTCATTCATAACAATGGGTAAAACCAAGGAATATAGCTGTGATGTGCAGCAAAAGGTAGTTGAGCATCACAAAATGGGAAGTGGCTATAAGAAAATAGCACAAGCATTGAAAATGCTAATTTCCACCATCAGGGTAATAATTAAGAAGTTCCAGTCAACTGGAAATGTTATGAATCAATCTGGAAGAGGACGTGTGTCTATATTGTCTCATTGCACTGTGAAGAGGATGGTTCAAGTGGACAAAAAATCTCCAAGGATCACAGCTATAGAATTGCAGAAGTTAGTTGCGTCTTGGGGTCAGAAAGTCTCCAAAACTACAATCCAAAGTCACCTACATCAACACATGTTTGGAAAGGTTTCAAGAAAAAAGCCTCTACTCTCATCCAAAAACTCAAGTGTCTTCATTTTGCCAGACATTCCTGGATCGGGTCCTATGGTCAGATGAAACAATGGTAATAAACACCAGAGGTGAATTTGGCACACACAGAGAGGCAGCCATATGGAAAAGAACCACATGCCCATATGGTTAAATACGGTGGTGGCTCTTTAAATCTTTGGGGCTGTTTTTCTGCCAGAGGACCTGGACATTTTGTTAGGATACATGGCATCATGGACACATCAAATATCAACAGATATTAAATGAAAACCTGGCTGCCTCTGCCAGAAAGTGTAAAATGGACCGTGGTTGGATCTTCCAGCAGGACAATGATCCAAAACATACATCAATATCAACACAAAAATGGTTTACTGACACAAAATCAAGGTCCTGCCATGGTCATTCCAGTCCCCTGACTTGTAACCCATAGAAAACCTGTGGGGTGAACTGAAGAGAAGAGTCCACCAGCATGGACCTCCAAATTTGAAGGATCTGGAAAGATTCTGTATGGAGGAATGGTCTCAGATCCATTGCCATGTATTCTCTAACCTCATCAGGCATTATAGGAGAAGACTCACAGCTGTTATCTTGGCAAAGGGAGGTAGCACAAAGTATTGACTAAAAGGGTGCCGATAATTGGTGCACACATATATTTAACAAAGATTTTTTTTTGATAAACCTGTGTTTGTTTGCAATTGTTTGATATCCATGAAAGCAGTGTATTCTTCTAAATTATTTGAACAAAAGATCAAAAGTTAAATAATAAAGACAATTTTTCACAGCCTTCTTTGCTCATATTTACCAAGGGTGCCAATATTAGTGGAGGGCACTGTATCTGAGTATTGTTACTGACCACATGTACTCCTTTATGGCCACAATTTACCCATCTTATAATGGCTATGTGTACCATGATATATATATATACACATACATATAAACCTTAATGGTATGAAACTGACAACACACTGAAAACTATGTCATGGGTATTTGTTTTCATTGTGCTGCACTCTCTCTCTCCTCTCAGAATGTGTGTGTGTGTGTGTGTGTGTGTGTGTGTGTGTGAGTGTGAGTGTGTGAACATGCTTAAAGCAAGGATTAGAGAGACAGCAGGGCTGGTAGGCCTACAGATAAGCCCACCCACTCCCACATACCCAGTCTAATATCCCTGCAAAGCTGACCAACATCTGTCAGGTCACCTCCTGGACCAAATAATACTCCTAACACCAAATAATACTGTGCTAAGATGAGAAACACATAAATAATGTGAGCAGGATGACAGACAGATGTCTGGACAAATTAAAAGCAATCACATATCAGACGCCCAACACACAGACAACTAAAGACAATGATGGTAAGGCAGGTTTATTTAAAAAATCTGATCTGATAAGATAAAATTTTAAAAGAGAAAATGATAAAGCAATTCAGGAGAGAGAAAAATCATTTCACTAATCTCTATTTTGTCCACAAATACTATGCTATAATGAAAAATAATGTTGTGTATACACAGGATGTATACACTATGGATGTAATTGGTTGTCGCTGGCTTCAACCTAAGGTAATGGTTTTGTCTGAATATTTTAGCACACTGATAAGATGGCTTCTATGAGATGGTGATGGCATGTTGGGAATTAAGCCATTTAAAGCTAGTGAATAAATAACCACTAAAAGCTGATATTGTTGAGCAGTGAAGATATTATACGTAACATATACTCACTGGCCACTTTATTAGGAAAACCTGTGCACCCGCTCATTCATGCAATTATCCAATCAGCCAATCATGTGGCAGCAGGGTAATGCATAAAATCATGTAGATACAGGTCAGGAGCTTCAGTTAATGTTTAGAACAAACATCACAATGGGCAAAAATGTGATCTCAGTAACCCTGACCATGGCATGGCTGTTGGTGTTAGTCAGGTTGGTTTGAGTACTATAGAAACTGCTGATCTACTGATATTTTCATGCACAACAATCGCTAGAGTTTACACAGAATGGAGCAGAAAACAAAAACATCCAGTGAGTGGCACTTCTGCTGGCAGAAATGCTTTGTTGATGAAAAAGGTCAACTGGTTTGAGCTTACAGGAAGATCACAGTAACTCAAATAAGCACTCTTTCCAACCATGGTGAGCAGAAATGAATCTCCAAATGCAAAGCATGTCAAAGTCTTGAGGCAAATGGGCTACAACTGCAGAAGACCACACTGGGTTCCACTCCTGTCAACCAAGAAGACAATCTGAGCCTACAGTTGGCACAGGTTCACCGAAACTGGACAGCTAAAGATTTAAAATCATTGCCTAGTCTGGAGAGTCTTAGTGACTGCTCTTACACACAGATGTATTTACTTGTCGGAATTTGGCATCAACACCATGAATCTATTGACCCAACTTGTCTTCAGTGGTGGTGGTGGTGGTGCTGTAAAGGTGTGGGAACTGTTTTCTTGGCACAAGTTGGGCTCCTTAATATGAATCGGGCATTGTTTAAATACCACAACGTACAGTGCCCTCCACTAATATTGGCACCCTTGGTAAATATGAGCAAAGAAGGCTGTGAAAAATTGTCTTAATTGTTTAACCTTTTGATATTTTGTTCAAAATATTCACCAAAAAATATTTGTTAAATATATGTGTGCATCAGTTATTGGCACCCCTATGAATTCATATGAAAAACATATATTTGAAGTATATTCCCATTGATATTTAAAAATTTTTTAGTACATCTGGGTGACTAGGAACAGGAAATTGTTCAACCATGACTTCCTGTTTCACAGGGGTATAAATATGAGGTAACACATAGGCCAAATTCCCTTAGTCATTCATAACAATGGGTAAAACCACGGAATATAGCTGTGATGTGTAGCAAAAGGTTGTTGAGCGTCACAAAATGGGAAGTGGCTATAAGAAAATAGCACAAACATTGAAAATGCCCATTTCCACCATCAGGGTAATAATTAAGAAGTTCCAGTCAACTGGAAAAGTTATGAATCAACCTGGAAGAGGACGTGTGTCTATATTGTCTCAACGCACTGTGAAGAGGATGGTTTGAGTGGTCAAAAAATCTCCAAGGATCACAGCTGGAGAATTGCAGAAGTTAGTTGCGTCTTGGGGTCAGAAAGTCTCCAAAACTACAATCTGAAGTCACCTACATCACCACAAGCTGTTTGGAAGGGTTTCAAGAAAAAAGCCTCTACTCTCATCCAAAAACAAACTCAAGTGTCTTCAGTTTGCCAGACACTACTGGAACTTCAAATGGGATCGGGTTCTATGGTCAGATGAAACCATAATAGAGCTTTTTGGCCATTTTTGGTGCACACAGAGAGGAAGCCATATGGAAAAGTACCTCATGCCCATGGTTAAATATGGTGGTGGCTCTTATGGGTGCCAATATTAGTGGAGGGCACGGTATATGAGTATTGTTATTGACCACATGTGCTTCTTTACATTCACAATTTACCCATCTTATAATGGCTAAGTCTCAGTTGGGTTCCATGAACATAACAATGGGTTCAGTGTACAGTGTATTTCAAAAGTGTAATTTTGTATATTTAAAAAAAATAATAATAATAATTTTTGAAAAAATCTAATCTAATTTAGTATGCCAAATTCTAACGAAAATGTGCACTTTGTTGTCTTTTACTTTTGGCAATATAGAGCTAAGCCTATTGTTTTACGCACAGTGCTCTCACATCCTCCCTTGTCTGTTTCAGTTTTATTTATTTTGCAAAGCCAGGCCTTTAATCAGGAGCAGAGGTACAGCATCTCAGCCCAGCCTGTCCCCAGCTGTAGCTACTGTTAAGTGCTCATTGTATTTTCTTTGTAAGCCTTCTCTGTTGTCTGACCTCGGTTTAGATGGGAGTGTCTGTACTATTGATGTTTTTGTGATGTCTGTACTATATGCTGTTATTTTTATGGAGCATCGTGTTTTGGCTAGTATCACGTCATGGCAAACTAGTGACCCCATTTCCCAGAATGCACCACAAACTACAAACATGGCCGACAACTACAACTCCCAGTGAAACACACAGGGGTCACCGTCTCCTGAGGACTAATCACACACACCTGTTCCCAATCACACTGACAATTACACCACAATATATAAGAGTCTGCTCAGTCATAATATCTTTGTGAAGTATTACTCTCAGTTGCTATTGTCTTTGTTGTTGCCAAGCATTGCTTAATGTTGATATTCTGGTTTCGGCTTTGTTTACTCCCTTGAACTTGATTCTCTGCCTTGCTGGTTTTGAACTTTTTTCTGCCTAAACCTTTGGGGTTGTTTGCTGGTTAAACTGCCATACCTGCAATTGCTTCTTTCTAAACCCTCATTACGTGACAGCTAGCCATTAAAGTTTTTGCACTAATGTTTCATTCTAGAGTTCTTCATTCACCTGGATGATGGTTTAAGGGTAACACTTTAGAACACAGATCTGTCATTAATGATCCACTACACAGGAAGAAATTAATCATGCAATATTAACTGTTTAGTAACTGCTATTAACTAACTAGAAACTCTGATTAATGAATTAGTAAGTAATAGCACACAGATGAATGCAGTGGTTCACTATTAGCTAATCAATAACTACTATTTCTTTCATGCCTCCCAGAGAACTACTAAAAAACTATATACAGTTTCATAATTAATGCGAAACTGCTTTATTATTATTATTATTATTATTATTATATTTTTTACTGCTTTACATTGATATAAATGTGAAAAGGCCTTTAAAACAGATGCTATTTAAGGCTATTGTTCGTAGTGGAATAGTTATGCAAACAGAAATCCCCCTCAATGGCCACAAGGAGGCAGCAGCAGTCCAGATTTCACAGTGCATTATAACACTTGACTGAGTTGGACTGGGGCATAGGAAAGAATTCTGGGTTCCCTGAATGAATATTGCTGTGGACCCCAACTCTTCCTAATTTTTTATTGCATTTTGTATACATCAAGAATACATTAATGTTATATATGTATACGTTATATATGCGAACATGTGGGGGACACAGTTGCTTAGTGGGTAGCAGGTTTGCCTTGCACTTCTTCAGGCTTGAATCCCACCTCCAATTTGTGTGCGCAGAGTTTGCATGTTCTTTGGGGGTTTCCTCCGAGTACTCCGGTTTTCTCCACCAATCGAAGATATGCGTTGTGGGCTGTCTGTAGTGTGTGAATGTGTGTGCGATTGTGCCCTGTGATGGGTTGGCACACCATCCAGGCTGTTCCCCGTCTTGTGCCCCGAATTCCCAGTAATAGGCTCCAGGCTCCACCATAACCCTGTGTAGGATAAGTGGTATGAAAAATTGATGGATGGATTTGAACATGTGAAAATGTACTATACCCAATTAACCTAGAATGGTACAATTAGAGGGGAAATAATGAAATGCAGTTCTACAATGTAACCACTTGAAGGAGACAAAACTAAGACGAGAAACTTTTATAGAAAACTGCTCAAAAAGGGGCGCTGTCCCAGTGCTTGGTTTTCTGTTGTAAATCAACACAGTATAATCCCTTTTCATGCATCTATAATTGTGTATTCCGGTCCAGGGATTTAATTTCATGGCATAATTGAAATCACTTCATGATTCTGAGCAATGAGAATGTTAACTAAGCCACCATCCTGACTGTTACTGCAAATAATAATAAAGTCTAAGGATAAATAAATATAGTGAAAACAGTTCATTCCTCAGGTTCTGTGGTGAAATCTTACATGCACCTTACATTGCTCCCAACCACCATGATCGAGATACTGAAAAATGAATGGGCTGGAGGACTAAGGGTCTGAAGAGCAAACAGCCTGGACAGCAGATGAATGAAATGAGACGGTGGATGACTCATCGTCCAGGCCGCCATATTGAGAGCTATGACTGGAGCTCAGTGAGTATCCTGGGACTCAATTACGCATCTGCCCCATTCTATTTCTGAATAACCAAGATCCCACCTCACCCACAAACAAAGAGATACTGCAAAAATAAACTGGCAGGAGAATTAGGGCAGAGATAGAGGCAGGATTTTGAGGGGAACAGGAAAAGACAAGGTGGATGAGAGTGACTAGAAAGTATTAAATAAAAAATAAAAAAGAGGGATAAGACATAAAGCCGTAACGTGCAGTTTCTCCGGTATGGAAATGCTAAAAATATTCAAGGTGAGGACAGAAAGGATGTATCACTGATACTTCAGCTGAGAATTCCAGTATATAAAAATAAACTAAGAAAGTGGCTGAATGTTACAGCTGACAGGATCTAATAAGTGCTCAGTGAGTACAGGCAAACAGTGGCCATACAAGTTACTAAATAATATTTAGATCACATTCAGAAAGGAAGACAACAGGTTTTACCATTTTAACAGTGGCGAGAAGAAAGCCATTATTTAAAATAAAAAAAACATATTACAGTTTTTCGCAATCGCTTTGGCTCAATTCTCGAATGAGAATTTTTCTCTCTCACGGCAATAAGTTCAGATCTCTGAACAATTAGTTTCTTGTTCACACCAGATTTGAATTTCTTATTCATTTAAGCAAATTGCACATGTTTTGGCACATCTGTGCAAAAGAGTAAGTAAAATTGTCTACAATTTGCACAATAACTAAATGGCGCATGGCATGCTGGTCAAAACTGATAAGTCGATTCTCAGTGAAATTGTCACTCTTCACAACTTCTAAACAGTCTTTCACCGTGTGAGCCATCACATGCAAAATGATCCATTCAATTTTCAAAATCTGTCAGACATATGTATATGTATATTCCATAAATATCTATGACCTGGAATGTTTTACAGAACTCCCACAGGGTTTTTCATTGTTGGGCTTTTTATTTATTTATTTATTTATTTATTTAAATTTTTTTAAACTTTTTTATTTCTTTCTTTTCTTTTCTTTTTCTTTTTTTTTTTTTTTTACATGGATGTCATTTTTTGGCACTTTTCTGTTCACTATATATGACTTTCCATGTAAGAAATTTGTAAAAATGGACACGCAAATGTGAATTTTCACATGTAACACATTTTACATGTAACACATTGCTACAAAAATAAATGTACTGTATGCATACAAATGTGCATATTCGTTTTCAGCATATTACAGTACTGACTTTTCCCAGTAAACGTTTACCTACTGTTCAAATCTTTATCTCAAAAGCTACACAATAGTATTCAGTTAGACAAAACTGACATTCTTGTATAGTATAGTATAGTAAGCAGTTAGTGTCACCAATATAGAACAAAACTTAAATTTGTATATAACAAACATTTCCAGAGTTGACTGCCATGGTGAAAAAACATCTAAACAGTTTGACCAGTACAGATCAGTTGATTTTCTGACACAATAACTAGGTGTTGAAGCATGAATGAAATGTTTTGGATGAGTTACTACATTTTGCAGACATGCAATAGAGTTGTGATGTCCCATAAAACAGTTGTGACAATTGCACTTCCAGTTCAGAGAATGTTAAGACTGTTTCAAAAAACAAGCCAAAGCGATTGAGAAAAACTGCTAATCCCATTTGATGACTCAGGAAAGATGGATTAAAAGGTTGGAAACCTAACTCATCATTACCTTGAGACCTTACAGCGAACTATGGTGGTGGTACCATCATGTCAAGCGTTACACTTGGTCTCTTGATTGCTTTTCTGACTAATGCCCTCCATATCTGAGCAATGACCTTTGGTAGATTAACTTTTCTAGGCCGAATCATGGTTGTGATATTATTTCCATTTTTAAAGAATGGATTTAATTTTGCTCTGCAGGAGTTTAGGATATTTAAGATATTTATTTTTTTTATAAGCAAACCCCTAAAACTTTTCCAGAACCCTGTGCCAGACTTGTTTTGATAGCTCCAGGGTCATAATGATACCATTTGTTTTTGATACACTCATAAACCTGCTCTGGGGCCGTGCAGGAACAGGTGTATTGATTTCACAGCAGTGGGATAAATACTTAGGCAATGCAATTTATATGTTTTTCATTTGTGAATAATTTTACTAATTATATTAAACTCCCCTTTTCAATATTTTGTGTAGACATGTAATCCCAATTAAATCAATTTAAGCCCCAGTGCAACAGTAAAAATGTGGAAAAGATGGGGAGGGGGGATTTAGTTGGGGGGTTTCAATTCTTTTATTATGTATAAGTACAGCAATAATGACTTGTTGCTATTAATTCCATTTTCTTATACATCTTCTTCATGTTGTCCTAAAGGTATTCAGACTTTCAAATCTGACTGTAATTAATCATTAGGCACATAATCAATTACAACGGACTGTGTATATGCTATAAATAAGCCTATAAATATAAAGAAACATTAGGGGAAATGGTGGGATGAATGGGTTATTAATATAAAAATGTCGTTGAGCAATTAATGTTTAATGAATGGGGATGACACCATGTGAAAGGAAGACTTGGCAGGAAAGAAGTGAGAAAGAGTTTGTGACGTTTCTTCCATTCATGTTTCTCCCCCACTGTCTGGCAAAATGGTATTAATAGTCAGTCCCATATTTATACATGAGGGGGAGCATGCCCCTGCACTGATGATGATGTACAACAACACACGCAACATCTGAACCAGAAAATTCCTCTGACTTCCTTCATCTGACAGCCTTCAAAGCCACCCCCATGCACTCTGCTCTCTCCAGCTTTCTAACTCTCTCACTCTCTCTCTCTCCATGCACACACACACACACACACACACACACACGTCAGGCAGATGATATGCCATCCTGAGCACAAGCACCCTTATACAAGATCACAAGCATGCATAGACCCACAGTCAGGCCTGGCATGGGGGAAAATTGATAAAATACCACCCACTGATGAATATTTCTTATGCAGGTTCATGAAAAAAGAAGTCAGAATCATGGTACCAGCTTTTCCCCATCATCCTTCCTTCAAACAAAACATCAGTTGATGACGTATTGAATAACCAATCATGCATGGTACTACAAAAGTCTCCTGAATGCAATCTGCCCTTCTGTTTTACATCAGCTCCTGAAATAAGCAAAGTAATTAGGGCAATAAAAAGCTGATTATTTGGGTCAGGTGTGCTGTGTGCTGGAAAGCAGAAAATATGACAACATATAAAACATAATCATATTTGACAGTGTTTTCAACTGTTTATGCACTATAATTACAGTCATTGATTTCTAAACCTACTGCTATTAGTATTTTATAGTTCAGTGCTATTAAATTTTTTTTAATTGATTTTATACAAATCTGTGATTACACCACTAACAGATATAGATACACATGTTGTGCACAGAAATACTGCATAGACGTATAGAAATGAAAATCTGCCTTGACCTTTTGAGTGATATATTAAAATCGCAAATCGCACCTTATAATTCCAAGCATTGCTTTGCTTTTGGGTCATTCCACCTCAAGTTTTCCAATATAGGTTGCTTGACCATTTCGAATTTTCCTAAATATTTTGATTGATTACCTGTATGTTTTTTTTTTGTTTTTGTTTGTTTTTTTTACTTATTTTAACTGTGACGGCCATCTTTGTGTCATGGCACATAACAAATTTTGGTTATACAGATGTTTACAGAAACCTCAATATCTCCTTGGAACAAAAACTGATTTCTAGAGCACATTACATGTACATATATAAACATTTTGCACATTCTTGTTGCTTAGACTGAGACCTTAAGTCCAGATGTAATGCTCAAGATTGCTCACATCCCATGCTTAGGGTCAATTTATAATGGGAAGGGCTTGAGTCTCAGTCATAATTTTTTTTAAGGGATATCTAGGTAAGAATAGTGTGTATGCAGAACATTTCATTTTGAGACTTGTTGAATATCTCTGGTGCGGGACCAGATACAAACCTGAAATTCTCACAGAAATAAGTGCTCTATAGTAGCATTTTGCTGCAAAAATTTTGAGTTTGAGATTCCACTGTTTACAGAGCTAGGGCTAGTAGAAATCTGGAGAAAGTCCTACTTTATTAATGTATTTTGAGAAATGAATAGATGTAATATAAGCATAACAAATATTAAAAATGAACAGTATTTTACAGAATTCTGTTTATGATTAACATACAATAGCTTATGTTTGTCAGTGAAGTCTAAAATATTTCTACATTCAATATTGGCAACAGTGTAGCATGATGTATCACAGGGTTCTTCAAATGTGCAGAGTTTAGCTCCAACCTCCAAACTCACCTGCTTGTAATTTTCAAGAAATCCTGAAAACCTTGGTTAGCTTGTTTAGGTGTGTTTGATTAAGGTTGGAGCTAAACTCTGCAGGACAGTGAATCTCAAGGACTAGATTTGAAGAACCCTGATCTATCATGTTGGTAAAGGTGTAAAGATGGTATGCGTGAATAAATGTTATCCAAATATGGAATTACAGTGTTCAGTTGGGTGTTTTGCAAATAAACCATGTCATAAACAGATTTGTTTCTCCTGTGATAAAAGCAGTAAGTGACTTCTGAGGTGTAGTCACTTACTACTTTTGTCACAGAAGAAACAACACCATAACACTTAATTCTTGGGCCACTTGGACCACTTTACTCTTACATGCATAGTTATAATTGCAAACATATGCATTACATAATTTGCAATTATGTATATATTATATACATATTGTAACATTCTGTAGTGTTACAACACTCAAATGGACTTAATCAGGATTTTCTTACACGTGATTTACACAATATGTCAAACATCTGAAGGTGCTAAATATTTTTTACTAAGACACAAAGGTTAATTAAACAAAACAAAACAAAAAAAAAATTTTGGTTGCATAAGTATTCACTCCCCTGAGTCAGAACAATTACAGCTTCAACTCTCCTGTGATATGTCGCTATCAGCTTTGCACATCGGGATCCTGACATTTTGTCTAATTTACTTGGTTGAAGCAAATTTCAGCAAATTTCAAGTCTTGCCACAGATTAGGCTTTGACTGGGCCATTCTAGCACATGCTGCTTCTTGCTTTTGAACCAATCCAGTGTTGTGTTGGTAATATACTTAGAGTTCTTGTCCTCTTGGAAGGTGAACCTCCACAACAGATCATGTTTCTTGCAGTCTGAGAACGGTTTTCTCCTAGGATTGCCTTGTATTTGGGTTTATCCATCTTGCTCTCAACAGTTTCTCAGTTTGTGTTGATGAAAAGCACCTTCACAACATGATGTTACCACTACCGTGCTTCATTGTAGGGAGGATTCTCATGGTGATGAGCAGTGATGCTTTTCTCCCAAATGTAGTGCGTTGTACCAAGACCCTAAGTTCTGTTTTGGTCCCATCACACCAGAGAACAGCTCCTCTGTCTAAGTTGTGGATCCGTCTAGCTCCTTTACATTGACCCCTGTCCTCTCAGTTACTTCTCTCACTAATGCACTTTTTACTTTGTTACTGAATTTTGGTGGATGACCAAATATAAATATCTATATAGACAGAGTTGCGGTTGTTCCATGCTCCTTCCACGTTTTAAAAAAAAAAGTTATGGACATTTTTTCCATTGCTATGTCTCAGAATTGTCATGATAGCATCTTTGTCTTCATGGCACTGTTTGTTTAGGTATGTTCTCTAATGAACTCTAGCGCCTTCCAAGAACAAGTCTATTTAAATTGAGATCATGTAGCACTTTAATTGCACACAGGTGGACTAAGTTCAATTAATTATGAGACTTCTAATGGCAACTGGTTGCACCAGTACTAATTTAGGGGTTTTACAGCAACGGGGGAGACTACTTATGCAATCACAACTTTTACATTTTTTTGTTTGTTTGTTTGTTTTTTATCAATCATTTTGCCAAATATATTGTGCTTTACCTTCACTGAAATATTATGACATATTCTGTTTAAATTCATAACCCCAATTATATAACATAATATATAATATAATCCAATTGAAATACATTTCTGTCCCACATTTTTGTCCCAGAATGCACTTTAGGATTGAGGTAAACTGGTAACCCTTGAGAGTTCCTCAAGTTAAGGTTTGTGCATTTTATCAGAGTAATACCAGCTTACAGGTGCAGCTCATGAGCTATCAATTCTCATGGTTACTCGATAAGACTGAAACAGGATCATCCCTGCTACAATGTCTGAATATAAAAAAGGCTGATTATCACACAGGAACAACAGCTTACTTTCAATAGAGGAAGAAGTGTTTTTATACACGGTGATTTGATGAAGGAAAAAGGGGGACATATGGGATAAAAATAACAGAGGGAGGCAAAGACGCAGTCATTTCAAACAAAACACAGACCTGATTGGCGAGTGTAACATGATGCATGATTGTTGTATTTGTGGCTGTCTGAAATACATCAGTACTCTTAGCACCTTTCATTTTTTCCCACATTTCAGACCAATGCTGACACATATGTTGTTAAATATAGCTTACATACATAACTTGAAAACATATTAACACCTCAGAGGCATCATCAACAATTCAGACATTCGTGATGGCAAAAATATGTGTGTACTCATATAATAAATACTGTATCCTTATGATATTCTGGTAAACTGGTATTCAGACAATACATGCTGCAAAATCCATAAAGAAGATACTGACTTAATTTAACTGTATTCATTATTCTACTGGGATTTTGCCGTACTACACTGTATGTACTTTATAGAATTATATAACGTCCTCATGTTTGTGGCATAACAGCAGTTTTCACGGCTCAGTAACAAGAAGGATTCTGCAATATGGTGATAGCAAACAATGCCAGCAAGCTATGGGAAATCCAAAATGCAATTATACAACATGAAAGCATTTCTCAGCCCATTAACTCTCTCAGCCTCTCCATAAAATGCAGAGGAAATTTAAAACTAAAATTACACTAGATAGGGAAAAGCAAATGAACTAGTGAAGAAGCTGTGCTATTCTTCAGGTAAGGCATCTTCAGTGTGCTTTACACAATACTGTGATATCTATTACTGACAAATATTACTTGCAGATGTTTACTTGATAGTTAAGACACATGGTTCTCTGTGGTTGTATGATATACAGTAGAATATAAACTACCAGTCAATGGTTTGGACACATTACACTCACCATTCACATTACACTCTGCTCATTCATGCAATTATCCAATCAGCCAATCATGTGGCAGCAGTGCAGTGCATAAAATTATGCAGAGACAGGTCTTCAGTTAATGTTCACATCAAACATAAGAATGGGAGGAAAAATGATCTCAGTGACTGTAACTGTGGTATGATTATTGGTATCAGATTGGCTGGTTTGTGTATTTCAGAAGCTGCTGATCTCCTGGGATTTTCACACACAACAGTCAGTAGAGTTTAGAAAGAATGGTGAAGAAAACACCAAAAACACATCCAGTGATTGGCAGATCCACAGGTAAAAACACCTTATTGGTGGGGAAGTCAGAGGAGAATCATCAGGCAGTGTTTTACCAGTCTGCAGATTCCTGCTCTTGACTGACAGGAGCGTAACCCTGATATGTCTTTCTACTTCCTCAAGGTTTGACATGTTGCTTCTTTCTGATATGCTTTTCTGTTCAAATAAAGAATGTTTATAGCTTTCCTATCAGCTTGAACCTCTGACCTCTCTCATTAACAAGGCGTTTTCTTGTTATTAATTTATTCATTTTCCAACATGATTTTATTTTCTTTCTTTAAGCACTAATTACTAACAATTAATGTGTTCACTGATTAAAAAATCACATGTTTTCCAGGGGAGAACATATTCAAGTTTTTTTTTTTTTTTTGATATTTAAAAATTAAATCTTCCAAATTAGAGTAAGAAGAGGACTTAAACAGGATTATTGCTTTAAAATTCGTAGATCTGCTGATATTTGTAGCAAGTCATTTTATCAGGAGTGAAAACAACTAACTTCTAAAAAAAATTACTATAGAGCAGAATTTAAACAATCCAGATCAGATTTTAAATCCTGCCTGAATATTAGAAATTTGATATCTTCATTAGTCTGGCATCTTGAAATCACTTAGAGATAAAGTAAATGAATCAACTAACAAAATAATTAGTTCATTAGTTATTAAACTCACAACAAATCACAGAGTGTAGACAACAACATGTTGCCTGATAAACTGTGATTAAATCCCTTTCCTTCTTCTGGGATAAAAAATAAATAAATCAAAGGCAAACGAAGCCTTTAAGCTGCTTTGTCTGTTCCAATCTGTTTAAAAAAGAGCCTTTAGAGCCTTTTTGTGGTTGATAGCAGCAAGCTTCCAGCTGTCTCTAAACACTTTAAACACAATCTCATTCTACACCAGGACAAAACAGCACACTGAAGACAATTGATTGTGTCTTTTTGTTTCACAACAATTGTTTCATTTAAAGCCTTCAGAGTGTTTGAATGTTACAATCAGATGTATATGATTATGGTTAGTGTCAGGATTTCCCCTCGAGCAGCGCTCTCTGAAGCTGGGTTCAGGGTCATTGACTCTGTTTAACGTCTTACACGTGTATTTGTTACGGTTTATGTCCTGTCTCCACCCCTGTTATGTTATTGGATGTCTCCCTCACATGCTCTCATTAATCAGAGCTGTTTTGTCTCACCCCTGATTACATTTGTTATTTAAACCCCTCGTGTTTCTATTTTCAGCGCGAAGTATTACGTGTTTAACGTATACCAAGTCACGGGGTCCACGTTCTGCATATTCATGCTTTTTGATCCGGTTCTCTTCCTCATTGTTCTGTTCCTTTTCTAGCCTAGTTTATTCTGTTCACAGTTCGCCTGACCCTATGCGTGTTTTGACCATGTCAGTGTTTCACATTTTAGATTTGTTTAGATCTCCTTTTAATAAAACCGTTAACTGCACTTGCATCCATCCAGATACTCATTACGTAACAGTTAGCCATTCACTCACACACACATCCACACACACATGCACAGACACAGAGTAACTGCTGTTTCCTGGTCTGGGAATGCACACACACATTCACACACTCATTCACATCTATGGGCAATTTATCTTAGCCAATGTACATAATAGCATATTTTTAGGAGGTGGGAGGAAACCGGAAAACCCAGAGGAAACCCATATGGGCAGGGAGAGAACATGCACAGAAACTCTGCACCAGGGACTAGAAACTTTACAGTGAACAACAAAAAAAAAAAAAATTGAAATAGAAGCAATTTTTCATTGAATGTAATCAGTAACACACACACACACACACACACACACACACACACACAATCACTCTAAATTGTCCCAGAGTGAAACTGTTATTTGAAAAAGTGCTTGACAGGTTAATAATGCTATTTTGCTGTTCCAGTGTGATTTTAAGAATGTAGCCTAAGCATTTTCTCAGTAGGCCTAAATTCCTGTCCACAATTGGTCACTTCCTGCACACCTGGCTACAGTATGATATGGCATTATTCTGTATAGCTGCTATAGCCATGATTTCAAACATGGAATGATGGAAAGAAAAACAATGTAGGAAGTGTTTTTTTTCCTACACTTATGCAAGCAAAAAAAAAAATAAATAAAAACACACTGTAAAGTAATAGGATGCTCTGAAAATGTTAAAAATACATACACATTTCTGGGAATATAAAAATATCATTTCTGATCAGAACAAAATGAAACACAAGCTCAGGACTGAGCTGTGGAGCAAAAACGTTACTTGCCATGCCACTGTCTCATCCCTACGGTTAGACTGATTAATATAAATCAATTTTTTAGATGCACATGCACACATGGTGAATTAGTTAGTTATACAGTATTGTTAGAAGCATTTACTCAAACCTTTATTGTCTGTTATATCTTTAATAATATATACATATATTTGAACCCTGCTTCTGCCCTGTATGTGCAGAGTTTGCATGTTCTCTCTGGGTTTCCTCTGGGTACTTCAGTTTCCTCCAGGTACTCCGGTTTCCTCCTCCAGTCCAAATACATGCATTGTAGGCTGATTGGTATATCCAAATTGTCCATAGTGTGTGAATCCCTTTAGTAGGATGGCACCACCTCCAGGGTGTCCCCCGCCTTGTGTCCCCCGCCTTGAGTTCCCTGAGATAGCCTCCAGGCTCCCCGCTACCCTGTGTAGGATAAGCAGTATGGAAAACAGATGGATGGATGAATAGTGTTGCTTTGAAGACTTTAAGGCTGACTATAACTGTGGGTACAGTGCCTCTGGATTATTGTTCCACCATGTTCCATGTGGTATGTTCTAATAAACAGTACCTTTCCTTGTTGCTCGGGTGGTTCCTTCAAAGGTGCATCTTTTGTCCCTTTTGTACCTATGTGTCTTTTACCTAGACAGGTGCATGTAGTTAAACATTAATGCTTTAAGCTTACAACTAATTATTGTCCATTATTGTACCTTTTTAAAGGCACATTATATCCACTATCCAGGTGAAAGATACATGCAGACTTGCAGACACGTAACATTGGATTCTGTGATCCCCATCCTTTGCTGCACACTGTTCCTATGAACATAATAATAATAATAATAATAATAATAATAATAATAATAATAATTTTCTAAGTCTATTTGTATGGATTGTTTTTTCTCACTCTGAAATGGCCCAGGAGGAATGATAGATCAGAGCTTTTTGTCTTGTTCAGACACACTACTTTACTCCATACTTATGTGTTTGTGCACAAGTGGCAGAGACACGTGAATCCTCCACTTGAGTTCCACCACTTCAATGACGAGTGATGACGCACCCCATTTAAAACCGTCTGCCTCGCTGCAGGACAAATGCAATGTGTGTGTGTGTGTGTGTGTGTGTGTGTGTGTGTGTGTGTGTTTGGGAGGCTTACGAAGTGAACACTGACACTTCGTAAGGCTTCCAAAGGTTTTTTTTTTTTTTTGCAATTAAGCCATCCAAGAATGTGACTCAAAATTCTCACTTCTCTCACTCCTCTTCTCCTCCTCCCTTTCTTGAATTCCATCCATTTTTCTGCACTCACTGCCCATTTTTACTTTTTCATGCAATTTTTCATGCACCCTTTTTTTCTTCTTCTCTGAACACTGTAACAGTGTGGTATATGGTTTGGGGGTTTTTTTTTGGTGAGTATCAGATTTAGAGACGATGAAACAGACCCACTGAGCTGAGCCCAGTGTGTGCAGTGAAGTGAAACAGTGAAAAAATGTTGGACCTTTTAAAAAAAAACACCCACTCAGATCTGGCTTCACTCTCTCGCTTCGCTCTCTTTTTCTTCCAGTTTCCTCCTGGTATTAGACAGACAAATGCAGGACAAACCACACAGATAATGAGAAAGTGTTCAAAAGAAGGAGCTCAAATTCCTTAACACACTGCCTGAGGAACAAAAAAAAAACCTAAGCTTTACTTTTAATGAATACGTAATTAAACCCAGAAGACAAAGCCAGGAAAAGACAGACAGACAGACAGACAGATAAACAGACAGAGAAATAAAAATAAAGCTCCAATGTCCTCTTTAAGAGTATGAAAACTGAATTCTCAGATATGATGCACGGCAAAAGGAAACTGATGATTAGATAGATAGATAGAAATACAGATAGATAGATAGATAGATAGATAGATAGATAGATATTTAGATAGATAGATGGAAAATGTGCGAGCCAACAGAACCAAAGACAGAAAGAGGAGATGGCGACACTGACGTAAATCATCAAAAGGAGGGAGGGTGTGAAAATGTGAGAATGCGTTAGCTGGCCAGAAAGATGGAGGGAAAGTGGGAGAGAGAGAGAGAGAGAGAGAGAGAGAGAGAGAGATTTGATCTTCATGCTAGATAAAATATGATAAAGTATGAGAACATTAACATAAATGTTTAACACAGCAAGAACTAATCAGCGTCAGTTTGCTGTGATCAACCTGCATGTTGAATGATTTATGTTAGTGTGTGTACCTGTGTATATATTTGTATAG
Organism: Ictalurus furcatus; assembly: GCF_023375685.1. Taxonomy (NCBI): domain Eukaryota; kingdom Metazoa; phylum Chordata; class Actinopteri; order Siluriformes; family Ictaluridae; genus Ictalurus; species Ictalurus furcatus. The sequence continues at coordinate 28,053,182 of NC_071257.1, read as the reverse complement.
ATGATTGCAAAACACATACAGCTACATGCACACAATTACACAAAAAGTGCAGTGATAAGTCCCTGCAAAAATGGCTCGCAATGTATGTGTGTGTGTGTGTGTGTGTGCGTGTGTGTGTGATCAATAACTGCAATATGACGTGAATGTATAAAGTTTTGTGTGGAAGCAACATCACAGTTCATGTACGTATGTTTCACGTGTGGGCGAACTTCCAGCTCGCAGTTCAATCTGACAAATCCCAACGTCCGCTCCCTGAAAAAGATCATCTTCACTCCTTCCTACCCCCAAACCCCCTCTCATATTTCTCACTTTCTCCTTTCTTCGTTCACTCCATTCACTTAGCCAGTTAGTCACCAGAGCGATCGTCACTAATATTCATCAATCGTCAGCATGCTCCTCCTTCTTCAGCCAATCCATTGTGTCTTGCTGTTGACTGGCGTGGCTATTGGCCAGTAGGCTCACAGATGGTGAGTGGGTTGGTGAGGGGGCACTGTTTGCTTGGCTCATGCTGAGAGACTGAAATTTGGCCTTGCAATTTAGCTGCTCTATCTAGGATAGCTTACGCAGACAGAGAGAGAGAGGGCGAGAGAGAGAGAGGGCGAGAGAGAGAGAGAGAGCGAGCAAGAGAGACAAAGAGAGACAGACAGACTGGCAGACAGACTTGTTGACAGCATAAGCATCTCTTTATTGTCTCTGAGTGTATAAATCAGTTGTTGAACTCCTTTTTAATAATCATTTCTGTTTGTATTATTGTGTACACTGTATATATATATATATATATATATATATATATATATATATATATATATATATATATATATATAATATGTACATGTGTGTGTGTGTGTGTGTGTGTGTTTGTGTGTGTGTAACCAATTGTGAACATGTGAATTGTTCTCCAGAGTACAAAAAGAGACTCCCACACGAAATTAAGTTGAAAAGCAGAGATAGTCATTTATTTCTCATTTTGCTGAAAAGACAGCATTAATTGGTTGACACTCATTCATTCAATCACACACAGACACACACATACTTTGGGTTAAAAGGTATAACTAAGCTTTGGTCATCTATGAGAGCCCTGAAGAATAAAAACCAAGGTCCCCCGAGAGCACCTCTTTGCAGTTTGACCATACCCTTATAGCTGTAGTTTGCATTACATCCATAACATGTTACATATTGAAAATAAATAAAGAATGCACAGACTAACTTTGTCATGACAACATTCAAACCTCTTGTGAAAACACAATTACAGACATGGGAGAATATTGCTCAAACAGACCGTTAAAATAAAATGCTATCTATTTAAAATAAAATTCTACCTGAGGTTCAGGATAATAAATGTTCTCTTGCATCACACTTCTCTCAGTCAGACATCTTCAGCATGTGATGCTGCAGGACATTAAGGTTTTTTTTCTCATCTCAGTTTCTCATCTCTCTGTTTTCCTCTGAGCATTTCTCTATCTCACACTGCCACCCACATCCACCCCTGCTTTATACTCCCCCTCTCTCTCTCTCTCTCTCTCTCTCTCATACACACTATCGCGCTTGTTCTGTTCATGTGTCCTTGCTCTTTTCACCTTAACTGTTCCATTTCTGCACTACATTAAAGACAACCAATTCCCTCTAAAATTTTCTCTTCCTCTCTCTCTCGTTGCTGGATCCTTCACACCTCTTCAGGCAGACAGTGAGAAAGTGAGGAATAAACACCCTAAGGATTCAATAGCACAGCTGGAGAAAGTTCAAATGCTAAGTTTTTTTTTTTTGAGGAGAAGAGAAGATGATCGAGAAGAGAAATTGTATGCTTACTCCTACATGAATTTGAAGAAGGAAAGTAGGACTGTATAGGTGAACAAACCAAACAAAAGATTAACTGCCTTCTTCAGCCTCCTATGTAACACCCCATCCCCTAATATCACCAGTAATATTCTCTAACACAATGGTTTCTGGTGTTGGACAAAGTGCCAAATGTCAAGACATTAGTCAGTTCATTAGTCAACTCTCTTCCTCCTACTATCAGTCCAGTCACACTGTTTGAGTGTTTGTGTCCATTCTCACTGATTTCTTTCAAGTCTTCGATTTTTCTTCAGAATTAATTTTTTTTATCCATTGATTGAAAGCCTTTTGGGAGATAGATTAGTTGGTTAGTTGTAGTCTTGGTATGAGGTTCTCATATAATGTTGTTTTTGTTTTTAAGTATGAAGTTATACACGCTTTGAAGGTCTAAGAGGTGAAAAGGAGAGTCTCACAGTGAGCAAATTAATAGACAAATTTGTTTATATTTGTTTAAAAAAAGCAAAAAAGTGAAGAAAAAAAAATGTCCATGACAAAGTTTAACATAAAATACATGAAGCAAATTCATTCACATCAGTTCTTGCTGATCTTATCAATCACTGACAACAGAAATTATATCACATTCTGAACCAATCAGAGATCAGTAAACATAAACCAACAGATCAGTAAACATGAGACAACATGTTTCTTTGCATTATGTACAGCTTTCCTGTTGATGATGATGTCATGATATATTTACAGGATGTTTCTGATATCTTAATTGCTGTTAAGAAACAAATGAGAAGACAAAAGACAAATGTTTTCCTGCATTTCTCTGTCTTAGAAATGTTGTCTTATTCTCTCTCTCTCTCTCTCTCTCTTGCTCTCTCTCTCTGTCTGTCTTGCTCTCTCCATATGTTACTTGCTGTCTTTCTCTCTTTTTTCTGATTATTCTTACACAGACCTTTTCCTCACCACTGCTGACACATTTGCTTTGTGCTGTCACACTCCATCACTCTTCTTTCCCTGTATCCTTTCCTTTTGATATCCTTTGACATATGTTATATAATGACTGACATTGGACAGTCCATCTATTGATTAAAATGTAATGTAATCTGAAGAACTGTTAAAACCGTTAACTGATAAAACCAGTATAGTGTTTGAAATCATGTCTACCTAACATTACTGTAAGCAGTGCCAATAGTAGCACTGAAACTGTAGCACTTTGAGTAACAGTATTAGCTGCAATTATAAAGACAGTTATAGTCATAGGACCATCACAAGCAGCATTTACAATAGCCAAAATAGCACTAATAGCAGCCAAAAATGGCAGAAGTATACAAATGTTGTACATAAATCTAGGATGGAACCATATATCCCCAGTCCATACAGACTGTGATATATATGAAATGTCCACAAGGAAGGAGGACAGTGTACCTGTTGACTAATAAAGCCTTCTGGTAGTAGCTATCATTACCTTCCATTGTGATAAGGGCCTGCACTGCAGTACCTGCCCTGAATTCCCTGCTTCCCCTACTGTATCCTAAATCAGTGTAGTGCCCTCTAGTTGCCTAGATAGCCTAGAGGCTCAAACTGAACAGAACAGAGATACAGGTCAGGTAGAAGTTAAACAGGAATCAGGTATGTGAGAGTTAGATTGAGTAAACGGGGTCTTCGTTCCTCCAAAGAGGGGAAGAAGCAATGTGGGATCAAGATCCCTTACTAAGATACAAAGATTCAACCAAAGAGGAGATGGATAGATACAGTCAGGATGGACATAACAACTAGCAAGAGAGTGGAAGGTAAGGAAGTAGATGAAGAAGAGAACGGGGGAATGGTGTCAAAGTCAGGGCATTCCACTTCAAAGCAGCGCAGCGAGGTGATACCTGCATCCTCATTGCCATAGTTGGCCCAATACTCTTCTTTTTCCAACTTAGGAAGCAGTGCCTCTTCCTCGCCCAGCTCGTACTTTGTGGATGTAGATGTGATTGAAGGTTTGCCACCGGAGTAGGGATGGGCTTTCACGATTTCTGAGCTCTTCTCAAAGATACCCTTGGTGGAGCTGACAGGCTTGTGTTTGGAGAACCACCAGCGGGTCTTGGTGCTGAAGGTAGTGGTGGTGGTTCCAGCCAGGGAGCCAGGGTCTGGCAGGGGGCACAGGGCAAAGTCCATCTCACGCAGGAAGCGGAGGTCCAGGCCACGGCGGGGTGCAGGAGAGGCACAGAGAAGCTCAGAACTGGAGACTCGGTTGGATCTGAAGAACTCCCAGAGTGGACGAGCCTCACAACCACAGGCCCAGGGATTGTTGTTGAGCCGCAGGAACTCGATGGACTCCACATCACGCATTGCCTGGCCGGGCAGCTCAGCCAATGAGTTGTTGAAAAGGAAGAGCATGGTAAGGCGGCCCAGGTCACGGAAGGCGCGGCGGTTGACCTGCCGGATGCGATTGTCGTGCAGCAGCAGGCGGTCCAGGTTGACCAGGCCACGGAACACATTCTCGGACAGCGTGCGGATGCGGTTGCCATGCAGGTAGAGCTGGCTGAGGTTGATAAGATCAGCGAACAGGTCATCATGGAGGAAGTGGAGCTGGTTCTCTTGCAGATATAGGTACTGCAAACTGTAGAGATTGTGGAAGATGTCATGGGGGAGGGCGGCCAAACGACAGCGATGCATGTGGAGACTCTGCAGCTTCTCCAACCCACGGAAAGCTCCACCCTCCAGGCGGCGCAGGTGAGGGTTATCACCCAGATCCAGCTCCTCCAGATCACGTAGCTCACTGAAAGCACCAGCCTCAATCCAGGTAATGTTGTTAGAGAAGAGCCACAGAACCTAAAGAGTAGAAGAGAGAGGATGCAAGAAAGAATGGTGGAGAGGGTGAAGGAAATAAGGATGGTGGCAAAGGGGTAGAGTGGTGGGTGTGAAGAGAAGAATAAACAAGGTAGGATGAGCAGGAAGAGAAAGGAAGAGGTGAATGAATGGGAAAGTTGTGAAAGACCACATGGTGGTCAAGAAAGAATGGATTAAAGTAGAGAAAATTGAGATAGACAGCACAGAAAGAGGTGGGAAGTAGTGAGAAAATGAATAGAAGAGGAAGAGAGGTAGAGGAGAGGTGAGAATAGAGAATTAGTTGAAAGGTAATACATTTACATTTAATGCTTTACAAGAGAAATACTCACTCACACAGTCTCACACTCTCTCTTACATACCTGAGTCCCAAAGCCAAAGGAGCCCACTCTCAGCTCTGTGATGCGATTGTTCTGCAGAAAGACGCGCTGTGACTCGTAGGGGACACCGCTTGGAACAAAGGTGAAGTTCTGCGCCTGGCAGCTCACGGTCATGGGAGATGGGTAGCACACGCACAGGTGTGGGCAGCTCTGCACAGGTGCAGGCTTAACCACAACCAACCAGACCACCAGCCAGAGCGAGAGACCACCTACGAAAACACACATAACATGTTCCATTAAGAAATGAGCTCAGACTTTAAAATCACTGTTTAGATAAAAGCTCAGATTAAAAGCATGCAGCAAAGCATGTCTCTGAAGCATGTTCTAGGTTCTAATGCTCGGTTCAATCTCTGTTTCACAATAAACCTATCAGGCAAAACCCCATAAAAGTCATCTTATACTGAACAAGAAGTATTCAACTTCTGAACAATTCTTAACATTGACATGTTTAGACTAAATGCTTATGCAAAATAAAAGAAACCAGTCATAATGGTTATGCAAAATTACTTTACACTACTTTGAAAGGTATTTCTTCACTGTGCGTAACACATATTAATTTACGCATTTATTACAAAAAAAGTTAAATACAGTGATCAACATGAGAATAAACTTTTAGTGCAAGAGAAATTTGCAATACAGAACAGCCTAAGAAATAAGCAAACTGCAGAAGGTACTTACTCTTAAAGTCATGCGCCATGGAGCTTCGTCGGCTCCGCGTAAAGGCAGAAGTTTCCATTCCGAACCAAAGACGAAAGCGAGTTAGCCGTAAGGAGGCGAACGGTTCCTTGCTATCTCCGCTGATGCTCTGGTTCCTGAGTCGGAGCGACTGATGAGAGCGAGTGCCGAAAGCTTGCACCGGCTGCCGTTTATAGTCGCCCGGCGGCGCGGCGCCTACGTCGGTGGGCACCACGGAATCTCTCCTACGTCATCAACCGGGTCAGGCTCGAGCGAGGGGGTGGAAGAACGGAAGAGGAGGGGCGGTGTTGCCAGATTACTCGGTGTTCCTTCCTCCCAACCGTAAAGGAATGATAGCTATGGAGTTGGATACTGCCTGTAGGTAACTAATTTTGAGCGCATTCTGTAAAGCTTTGCGCTCTGTAGATGTTTTTTTTAATGAAGTGTAAAAAAGTAAAGTGTTTAAAAAAGGAAAGTGTGATTATGTATTGACTTATATTGAATTTTTAATGTGTTTTAAACTGTTAATACACTGGAAAAAAGTACAACCAATCTGGCAACCCAGGAGAAAGCGCGCGCACGTGCACACAGGGGAGCGAGGAGTGGAGGATGTAAACGAGTGTATGCGTCCTTCGAGAGCGCGCGCAACCGATAAGGCTAGAGGGAAGTCGGGCTGTGCGCAGATTGGTCCACAGTCTCACGTTACGGTCATTGAGTCGCGCGCGCACAAGACAACGGGAGGGGCGGGGACGGGAGAGAGCGGGCACCAAGCCTGTTAATGATGACTGGACCGAGAAGAGGAGGATAGGACCGGAGAGAAGTGTGCACGTGGCTCGTTTCTTGGCATCATTTGGGAGTGGTTTTCTTGCGCCTTTCATGGAGAGAAGCTTTTAGTGGCAGAGTCATACTTTACACAGGAGAGATTATCCACTCTAGAGCTCTGACTCTGCAAGTGGGGTCCGTACCGTACACTTTTCGAAATGAATGGTTCTTTAAGGGTTCACTGGATAATTGATTTGGAACCGTTTCTGATAGGGAATGACTGGTACACAGAACTTATAAATACTTGGTACACAGAAGATATAAAATAAATTTATATTTATAAATATTAAATAATAAATGGTCACTCCTAAGCATCATCTTCCGGCTTCATGAAGTGCTCTTTGGTAAGTTAGTAAAGTTAAAAGTTCATGATTTCACCTACACTGTATTTAATGTACATTGAACCATACAGTACTAACACTTAAGAGTGTATATATAGGAAGGTGCTTTCACTCTCAGACTAAGCTGGGGTTAAAAATGAGTCACTGAGTCAAATAGATTACTTTAAGGGCTCTGTTTTACCTTTAAAGACACATTTACGTTGTTTGTACCTTCAAAAGCAAAAATGCATATGAACAGTACTTTGTTTTCTGTCAGTCTGCCACAGACAAACACATGAAAAGTTCCTTAATAAAAAAAAAATGACATCAGTATTAAACAGACGGACAAAGTGACAGTCAGAAAGACAAACAGATAGGCGGAGAAAACATGAAGAGCCTGAGGATGTCCATGTTATTCAACACCGCCTCCACTCGCTTTCAAGTTTTGGATCCCGCATCCCTCTCTCCCTTTCCACCTCCACACTAGTACTGCATGACTGGACAAACAGGCTTTCCCCGCTCCACCTACAACAAGTAACCAGCTGGGAGTTTTGTGTAAATGTGTGGATATGTGTGTTCGTGTGTGTTTGCATATATGTGTGTGTCTGCATGCGTGACTCTTTGTATGTATCATCACCAGGCCAGAGGCATAGCATGACTGACACCATTTATTCAAAACTGTGTTGGAGTGGAGTAGGGAAAAAGAGCTCAAATGACAGAACGAAAAGTTCAAAGCTGACTAAAGATGAAGAAGAAGAATATAAATGTGTGAATAATAACAAAGGAATCAGAGAGGTGATAGACACGATCAGTGGCAGAAACTGAGTTTTACCAAAGATTTGGGGGAAAATTTCATCCTGAAATTCACAGTCAATAATTTCATTGAACAGATTTGGTTATATTTGCATTTGTGGTATATTTGTCTTTAAACATCAGGGTAGAAATATCATTCATATATATATATATATATATATATATATATATATATATATATATATATATATATATATATATATATAATAAACATATAAAATATTATGAAGAATCATAAATATGCGTATTCAAGGAGAATTAATGGGAATGTACTATATCTTTAATGATAAAAATAGGATGTCCTTAAAAAAACTCAACAATAGAGGGGTCTGAACAGAGTTGATACTATGTTTATTCAATGTTTATAAAATAAATGTGTAGCAAAATACATAAACACCCATAGTGATAACATGTGACATATAACACTGTGGAATTCAATACAGACATTCACAAAGATGGAACTTATTTGCCCTGGATGTATTTATTAACAGTTTTGCAATAAGAAAGAACAAAAAAGCTTAAAAAAAACCCAATTTGGTCGTTATTTAGAAGTGTGATGTGTGGCGGGTTGGAAAAAAGAAAGAGAAGAGAGACGCAGAGAGTGAGACTTTAAAGGCCTTTTTAAATTATTAATTAGAAAAAAGTCAAACCTTTTCAAGCTCTCTTGACAGGATAGCCAATTAAAAACCTCAGTCTAGACTTTTTTTTTATTAGCGTGATGAAACCCAAACTCAGCTCCCATACATAATTCAACCAAGGCTTTGCAGAAGTTCAGTACATTTATATGCTGTTCTTCAGATCTTAGCCTGAATGATTTTTTAAAAAAAGTAAAAGACATGCTAACTAGAAAAACGTAGCTACAAATTAAAAGAAAACTGGAAATCATGAAACTTATCACATTGATATGTCAACCAAGGAGATGAATAAGTCAAGTAAAATCAATTGGCACAGTCATAAAATCAATGAACACAAGTATTACGATTGCACGAAGAGAAATACATGAGTAATTAAGCAAGTAAAACTTAGTGTAGGATGGATGATACACAGGCACTAAGATAAAATAATATTAATACTATTATAATAAAAAAAAATAGATTCTGTGCATTTTAAAACAGCTGAATTCTAGTAAAAAAAACAAAACAAAAACAAAAACCAAAAAAACCCAGCAGCTGGACATTAATTTCTTCATTTGGGACAGAGGTGTAGTCTCTGGTGTTGAATGACAACCAGAGCTGATTTTTTCCCCTATACACATACGATATTTTCAGGCCACTACTGCGCTTTTAACACCTCCAAGAGGAACACTGAAACAGGGCTGACTTCTTCATGCGTCACCACAAAAAAAATACAAATAAGGCCGATAACTGGCGATGATGTTATGACCATGGAGGTTGTTATGAAAAAGGCAATTTACAGTTGTAGGAGGAATGGAGCATGTGTTTTCACACATATTATTACAGGATTTATATACATATATTTTTTTACAACAAATTTTTAATACATATAAGACGTTACTGGTCCATTTCTGAAAAGCTGCTACAGAAATAACAGTAATGAATTTTATGTCTTATTAGAGCATATAGGATAAAATGTCATTATAAATACCTCTTTAGCCTGACTGAGCTAACGTCTGAAATAATCAGTAAGAGTTTCATCATCGTCTGAAAGTCAAGACCTTAAACAGAGCATTTCCACTAAAAACTGAACCTTTTTCTGAGGAAATAGGGCAGAAAATACATTCCCCCTCTCTTACATGATGGCTCAGGTTGGTTGAAGGTGAAGTGGCAGGATGCATTAAGTTCCAGTGTGCCCTCATGCCTGTTTTACCTGTTTTATATAAGTATGGGGAAATGAGAAATAATAATAGGGTGTGTGCCCTGCGATGGATTGGCAGCCTATCCAGGGTCTCCCCTGACTTATGCCCCAAGTTCCCTGGGATAGACTCCAGGCTCCCCCATTACCCCATGTAGGATAAGTGGTATGGAAAATGGATGGATGAATGGATGGTTAATAGATGGATGCTTAATAAGCATTAGCCAGATCTAATCATACTATAGCAGTACTCATGTGATTATGGAACATGTTGTAATGCCACACGTGTACTTTAAAGTCACCTTAAACTTTCGATATTTTTTATTTAAGGAATTTACTTTTTATGATTTTCAATGAATTAGTATTACAATTCATTTGAATACATAGACTGGTTAATTGGAAGATGTCATAACTTCTTACAGTGGGAACTGAAAATTCATCCATTCATTATCAGTAATGGACTGGATTAAGAGCCTGTTCTAGGAATGCTGGGTAAAAGTATGGGAACTAAAAATTTCAGTATTGAATATGTGACCAGCAAATAAAATATAGATTTATGGCATTTGACAGATGCCCTTATCCAGAGCAATTTACAGCTTGTATGGCAGCTTGGTGGTGATCAGGATAGAACTCACAACCTTCCAAACAGTAGTCCAACATCTTAACCACTGAGTTACAACTTCACCACTAGATGTGAAGCGGGAATACAAATATAAGTGCATAATATGTTTCAATATGCAAATTCAGGCAATACAACATCAGGGTTTCACCAAGTTAAGTGGGTTAGTGCATTTCCATCCATCTCTATTCTATGCTGCGTATCCTACACAGGGTCAAGAGGGAGTCTGGAGTCTATCCCATGGGACTTGGGGCACAAGGCAGGGGACACCCTAGATGGGGTGCCATCCCATCACAGGGCACAATCGCACACACCCATTCACACACTACAGACAATTTGGAAATGAAAATCAGCCTACAGTGCATGTCTTTGGCCTGGGGGAGGAAACCAGAGTACCTGGAGGAAACCCCTGAAGCACAGGGAGAACATGCAAATGCCGTGCACACAGGGCGGAGGAGGGAATCAAACCCCCAACCCTGGAGGTGCAAGGCAAATGTAGTTTCTACCTCTTCTCTCTGGGTCCATTGTGGGTTTCCTTCAGGTTCCCTAAAACCTTACCTCTATGTGTGAATGAGTGTGTGCATGGAGCCCTGCGATGGACTGGTGTCTCATTCAGGTTGTATTCCCACCTCATGTCTAGTATTCCTATGATGGACTCTGGATCCAGTAAAAACCTGTTATTGAAGATAAATGAATGAATGAATGAATGAAATTTCAAGTATTACGACCCCCCACCCCACCCCTGGTAGTATATAATGATACTCAAAATCCCTTTATTACTAGCATCTTCCCATTGTATTGCACTCTGACTTACTGGCTTTCACTTCTGGAGTGAATGACAGCAGATTGGGTGAGGAAACGCTTCCGCCAAGTATCATCTCAAGGTTTTGACTTCTGGCTTTAGCATGCTGAGTTTGACAACACATTTTGCTGAAGACATTTGCTGTGTCTGGATTGAGTCACAAAGGAGGATTTCTGTCACAAAGGAGGATATTCTTGTGTCATTGGTCAGTACTGCAGAAGAAAACAAGGTTATGCTCTGGTATAGGCATAACCTATCTAGAGAGGGCACCAAAGATCAGATGACTAAGAAAGGGACCCTGGATGTGCATGCGTATACACACAAAACACACTTCAGTGATAATGGGCTTCTCGTCCCGCCCCTGTTTTTCCGCTCCCTGTTTTGGTAGTAAGGAAGGATATGACGAGGCGTCCCACTGACGCCCTATGCCTGTAATGATGCAAACACATAATTAAATGCAAATCCCCGCTGAGGTCTCTTCATGTTCCCTCTTCCAGTTTTCATGCACTCTCACTCTAACTGCTTCTCTTTTTCCCTCTCTCCCTCCCTCTCTGCCTCTCTCAACACCCTCTCTGTCTTCATTCTCATTTCCCCAACCCTCTCTTTCTAGTCTCTCTCATTTTAGTCTCCAGAGGTGTGCCATGTAGCAGTAATGATGCATCTACCTTCCTGTCTCTTATCCTATCTTCCCTACCGATTTTTCCGCACCAGGATGTGTAGTATTCAGGATGTTTCAGGATGTGTTATTGTATCATTATTGTGCCATAAGAATTTTTATGGAGATTCCACTGTCATTACATTTCACAAGAATGTAAGCATTTTGTTAGATAGCTTTCCTGTAAAGTTGTATTTCTGGGGGTTCAAGGGCATAGAGAGTTCTGGTAAACTGGGATGTTTGGATGCTATTGTATCTCCCTCTCTTATGTGATCACACAGGCTTGTTGATGGTGCAGTGGAAGGATGCTTTATGTTTCAGTGTGCCCTCATGCCAGTTTTACCTGCTGGTTCTCCCTTTTATTTATGCTGTCACAGACAGACCTGCCAGAGTCTCTGATTCAATTCTTTCACAGTGTACACCATTTTAAACCACTGTAGGATAAGAGCGTAGCTAATAATCTGATCTTTCTCTCTGACAAGCTGTACCTGTCCTCCTGCTGCCGGTGCCTGATCCTGACACACTTCTACTGCTGTGGCTCCCCAAAGCCTTCACACCAGCTCGATTCATCCTGATACTTCTCCAGCTTATTTTCTCTGCACTTGTGACTCATATTTTGATGATGTGGGCTGTCCCACATTGACACCCTAAAGATTTAAACCTCCCCACAGAAACCATGTGCTTAAGTCTATCCAGCTTGATCTATCTGTCACGACAGTCTTAACCCAGAAAAGCATGGGTCTCCTTTTGAGTCTGCTTCCTAGTCTGCATCTCAGAGTTTTCACTGCCACTGTCACCACTGTCTTGCTTATTAGGGCTCTTAATCTTAAGTTCTGTAAAGCTGCTTTGTGACAATTTCTATTGTTAAAAGCATGAAATTGTATAAATACAACTGAATTCAGTAAACAAATTATTCTTATAAGTATTTGTTATAGCTTGAACTCACTAGGTACTGTATTTTGTGTGTACAGGTCCTGTGTATAAAGTAATAACCAGACGCACCAGCCTTGTGCTTATTAGAACAGTTTGCTGTCTCTTTAGACTGTGTTGTTTATTGCTTTGGAAGCAATAAAATGCCAGCTTACACTCTTTCAAGGTTACATCACTTATAACCTCCATTTATTACAGTGCTCTGTAGGGTGTGCTAATGGCTAATAGTATGGTGTTTTTTCTGGAAGTCTTTCACTGTAAAAGACCGAGCTGTGACTATTACATTCGGGTTTTTTTAAACCCATGTTTTTAGTGTAATCTACCTGGGTTGATTACACTACACTGAGATAGACAGGGGGTGGGGGAGTGGGGTTTCAAGCAGGTGAGACAGTCATTCTCCTTTTATGTAAAAGCTATGTCATATTCAGTATTTCTTTCATTGATTCTTTTTTCTTTAATGCCATTGCACACGTCGGAGGAACCACCCGATATTGATCAGTGCTTTCAACCTAGAGGTTTTCATCACCAAATTTTCCTATTTTGTCTTCAAGAAAGATGTTTTGAGTATTGGGTAATTGGGCAACTAGCTGATAATTTCAGTCATAAATCCAAAAATGTATCTCTTAAAGCCAAGAATAAGAACATTCATCATGAAAAGTTAGTGCTAACTAGAATGTATTGAAAAACACAGTAGCAGGCTTTGATAATTCACTCTTACATTTGAAAGAAGCCGAAACCTTAAGTCACATTTTGTGAGAGCAAAGGATGTAAGCGAATATTAGGAGTGAATTTTGCATGTCTACTACATTTTGCTGGCTGAGATATAGCTCGCTCTGCCAATTAACCATTACTGTTTATTATATATTAACCGGCAGCACTGTCTGGCCATTTGTAACATTTTAAATGGTTTCACTGTAGACTGCATACCAACTGTTGATTGACACTCTTACTGCGACAGTATTGATCTGAATCATGGCATGTCATGAATTTAGTCTCAGCAGGTTCAGATGAGCACAGTATGTGCCAGTGTGCACCAAAAAGATTTAAAGCAGCTTGATCAACAAATAGTTCATCAAAGGCAGTAGCTCGCAAACCTTTATCTTCCTGCAGATTATTGGTTCAATTCAAAGTGAACACACTTAGGATCAGAAGTGTTAGCATTGTGTTTGAACAAAAAAGACATGAATGCAGAACTGAAAGCATTTCAGAGTAATTGCACATTGACAAAAAATTCAATACGCTGCAATTGCTTAGAATTAAACCAAACATTCCTCGAAACACTCTAAAATGAAAAACAAAAATCACCCCAGCTTGTTCCAGGAACAGGGATGGAGGAAAGTTTAAAATTTATTTTTTTTTTACATGAAACTCTAAAAGGGTAAATGTTAAAAAGATGTCGATAATACTAATATGTTGCTAAAGCTGAGTGCAACTATTGGTTCAACAGAGCACCTAAGTTCCTGAAGTGAGCATAATAGTAACACTAAATAGGTCACATGCTGATGTCAGATGTGTGTATGTCAGATGCGTGTATTTGGAGTTTAATGCTGCATCATCCCCAATAACGCACAAGCAGCTTTATTAGAAAGAGACATGCGGTTACGCCTCTGACAGCGACTGAGCGACAAGCTTTCAGTCTGCTCTTATACGCCTTGACAGAAGCCATTGAATGCTTTATTATTGTTCTCGCCGTCTTTCTCTTGTGCCTACTCTCTCTCACTTTCTTTCTCACTCTCACACTCATCCACCCTTACTAAACACAAGTCATGCTCTCCATCTTTGTCAGCCCCTGCCGTCATTTCCGATTCTCCATACACAGCTTGAAAAGAGTCTCAGTGTTTGTTTGAGGTAGCTTCATCTCAGCCGTTTAAATGCAACTAATTAAGGCAACACAGTTGTTGACTGCTATTAGAACTGAAACACACTCAGGGACTCATTCTCCCCAGAAGACTCTTTCCCATCAATTGCGTCAACCTAAACCACAGAACTTCCGTTAACTGGAAAGCACATTTACCATATACATTTATAATACAGTTGCAGTAATTGCAGATCTCAGTCCTGTTTCTGCATTGCTCATCTGTGTTTTGAGTGCTTAACTGAATAAAGCTTTTAATCTATTTATTAACAAGTAGCAGGCTGAAATGAATTGAGTAGAGATTCAGGGAGACAGAGACACTAAGAGATACACAGCACAAGCTCAAGGCTTAATACAGGTGCTTCACACTAAAATCGTGAGTGTGAAATATACACATGCTGTTCTACACTAGCCTCATATGTACAGTGTAGGTGTTATTTCAACACTGAAGATTATTTATTTTTAAACATATGGATATTGAGTGTTGTGGGTTCAAAACCATGTCCATCCATCCATTTTCTATACTGCTTATCCTACAGGGTGGCAGGGAACCTGGCGCCTATCCCAGGAAGCATGGGATATTATACTTTTTATCAGTTTATAGTTACATTTAATGCTGTGGAACATTCATGAAACAAGTTTACTTTCTGTGATCACTTACAATATAGCAGCTATAAACAATCATAGCAATAACCTTCACAAGCCTCTATTTTTTTCTCTTTCTTGGAGTTAATAAGACAAAAAATAATCTCAGGCTGTCATGTGAACAGAAAAGATGGAAAACTCAAAAACCCTCTGTCCTGACAATTTGCTGATGGTGGAAAACTTACTGACTGTTATAAAGTACTTACACTGGAGCCTCCTTCCATAAATGTTAAATAAAGATCTCCTTACAGAAAACAATTTTTAAATTGTATCATTATATTAAGAGGAGTATCCTTCATACAATCCGCTGTGTAAGGTGTCATTACAGAAATAATAATTTAATTAGAATGAGTGCTTTAATATAAACCTGAGGTTTGTCTTGAAGTCAGCACTGTTGTCATGGCTCAGTTGTATCTCGCATCAATTGCAAGTTGCTTTTGGCAAACCTGTAGCTGTTTTGAAATTCAAACTAATGAAGTCCTTTGTGCTTTCTGGACTGACAGACTTGACTGACAGATAAGTAGGCACGTCCTGCTTATATAACCTGGGGTGCCGCAGAGACAGACATTTCTCCTCTAGCCAGATATTTTATTGATTGCTGGCAGAATGTGAAGAGAACATGTTTAGACTTAAAAAAAAAAAAAACTTTGATTCCACTTTTAAGATGAACTTACAAGAGTCATCTCAGGACTGCAAATTTATATTAGTTTTGAGTTGGAACTGAAAAGCTCAGGAGGAAGATTGGTTTTCAGTGGTCTTACTTTTTTGATTACGTCAGTAATACTAAAAAAAATGGATAAAACGACTTCAAAGGAATCTGAATCATTTTCTGAAAGCACTATATGACTCGTTTTAAGGCTATCTTCAGATAATGGCACATATAATGGTTTTATATCACTTAAGTATATATTTCAGGATCATGCCATATCCTAAATATTTGTTTCAAACGCTTGTTACTGCATTTACATGCAGGGCATTGTCAATACCCGAAACCCAAAATCCCCAAATGTTTACATGACCAAATCATACGCTCGCTTTGTACAACATTGACTATGCTTACATGCACATCAATTTTCCAATATTAATCTGAATTTGGCAATATTCTAATTAAACACCACAATCTGATTGCCCAATTCAGATTAAGACAATATTCTGATTCCCACCCCTGGAATATGACTGTTTTAATTAGAAATTTGATGCATGTAAACACCTTATTCAGAAAATCCACTGAAAGGAGATATCTGCATATGCTCAGTCCACAAGGAATTGTGGGTGCTAACAGATACAGCAAATATTATGTTCTATAAGAAAAGTGCAAAGGTATGAGGTAGAGGACGTAGAGACCAGCTCAGTGCACATGACAAGGTGTACAAACAAAGAAGGTGCTTTGTACAGAGAAATGAGGTATATATGTCTGGTGACCATCAGGTCACTATACAGATGGCATCATGTAGTAATTAGTCAGTAATGTGCAAAGAGGCAAGATTGAGAATGAGGTATAAGGGACAAATTGACATGACGAGACAAATTATAATTGAGTGCAAACAGTATTAATATTGTACAGTGCAGGGTTTTTTTGTTGTTGTTTTTTTGGGTCAGCATGGGGGTGTACACTTCAGTGCTTGAGTTCAGAGTTCAGAAGGCTGACAGTTGATGGGAAGAAACTCTTCCTGAGTCTGCTAGTGCGACATCGAAGACTCTGCAGTGTTTCCCAGATGGTAGAGGAGTAAACAGACCATGTTTGTGGTGAGAGGTGTCTTTGATTATACTTCTCATCCTCCGTTCTGATCAGGGTGGAGGTGCTGATGCCAAGATCAGTGAGCTTGGAGATCAGCTTGGTTAGGATGACAGTATTGAAGGCAGAACTGAAATTAATTAATAGCATTGTGACATAGGAGTTGCTATTGTCCAGGTGAGTCAGGGCAGAGTGGAGAGCTGAGGTGACAGCGTCCTCAGTTGACCTGTAGGTAAACTGATATGGGTCTAGTGTTGGGGCAGACAAACATGATAACCCCAATGATTACATATTTTTATTAACTATTACAGTGTTTTATTAAATAAGAACGACACAATGAACATTCTATCTGTTTATAGTTAGAGTTAATGTTGAATAAGTTAGTTCCTGTTCTCACTATGACTATCACATTATAACAGCTATAAACAGTTGTTCCCTCAGGCTCTTGTTTCCTTCTCTCTCTTGAAATAACCCCCCCCCCCCCCCCAGTTGGAAAACTGTTACAAAGTTCTAGCACTGGACACTCTATGTAAACAGAGTATATGTTAAATAAGCATTTCCTTACCTAAAACTTCACCATATCAATGATTAGATGTTTTAACATGTTGATTATTAGTCTTAGATTATGTGGCACATCCCCCATACAAGTTCCTGTGAATGAGCTGTTACTATAGAAATGATAACTTGTCAGAACGGGTGCATTAATATAAACATGTAACTTATCTTGCAGTCAGAATTGGTATAGAAAATGAATTAAGGACTGTTGTATGAAGCAGCCTAGCAGCTCCAGTATAAAAAATAAAGAAGCAAATGTCAATCTTTGAACATGTCTCACCGGATCGACTACATTGAGTTAATTGTAAAGTGTGTTTTATTTCATGCCAAACCATTCCTTTAAATCTCACTACAGCACTATTAACAAAGGCTAAAGTTTCTGACTTAATTTACCTTTTATATTTGACTCCTGTTCTAGATTTATAACAAAAGTTTCATTTTCCTTTGTAGTTTTTCTGCAATACTGACACACAATAGTCCTAGCCACTTGCTTTTCTCAGTCTGATCCTTTCTTCCCTGAATTACTTTGTCACCATGAGATGAGAACACTGGCTGGCAATATTTGACGTCATATACGCTCTTCCACTGCCTCTCTTATCCCAGAGGACTCCGCACAATTATGTCTGTGTCTCTCTCTTCATTCCCTGCATCTCTCTCTCTCTCTCTCTCTCTCTCTCTCTCTCTCAATGTTTTTCTCTCTTCCACCCATCCCTCTCACACTCCTATTCTTGCCTTTTATCTCTTGTTCTCACATTGAACATATTTTAGCTGAACATGTTTTTCTTTCTCTTCTCAACTTTCCAGTTCTTTTTCTTAAAAAAAAATCATCAAATCATCAAATTTGAACTTCTCAAATTGTTGAAACTCATGACCTTTCAACTTCTTCTGGTGTTCACTCCGAATCTCCTCTGTGTGTATATGTGTGTGTGTGTGTGTGTGTGTGTGTGTGTGTGTGTGTGGTAGACATAAAGAATGCATATCCTCTGTACACTTGGTGTGTGGGCAGGTGGCTAGAGTGCACAGTGTGTGATATTTATATGTATGTTGCTTTATTTCATGCCAAGCTCTGAGCTGAGAACATATTCATACCTAAAGCATGAGAGATCTCCAAACATCCCCCCCCCCCCCCCCACCCGGGAAAATATCAATAGATTCTCATCCTCAAGATCTTTAAATGTATTTTAAAGATGTACTACATCCACTACAGTCCCCTCTGAAAGTATTGGAATGGCAAGGCCAATTCTATTGTTTCCAGCTTTCATGTGTTAAACAACTTAAAACATGGCACCTTTTGTATCAGATCACCCAATGTTTAGGTGAGCAAACATACAGGAACTGTTAGGTCTTAAAGTAAATTAAAGTAAATAACACTTAATATTTGGTTGCTAACTACATCAAGCTAGTGACCCACTGACCACCAAACTGTTGCATTTTTCTTTTGTGATGCTTTTACAGGCTTGTACTGGAGCTTCTTTCAGTTATTTGTTCTGGGGGGGTTCTCCCTTCAGTCTCCTCTTCAGGAGGTGAAATGCTGCTCAATTGGGTTAAGGTCTGCTGATTGACTTGGCCAGTCTAAAACTTTCCACTTTTTCTCTGCTGATGAAGTCCTTTGTTGTGTTGGCAGTGTGTTTTGGGTCATTGTCTTGCTGCATGTTCCTCCCAATTAGATTGGATGCATTTCTCTGTAAATTGGAAGACAGGTTGTTTCTGTAGACTTTTGTATTCATTCTGATGCTACCATCATGAGTTACAACATCAATAAAGATTAGTGAGACTGTTCCAGAAACAGCCATGCGAGCTCAAGCCATGACACTACCTCCACCATGCTTGACTGATGAGCATCTATGTTTTGGATCATGAATAGATCCTTTCTTTCTCCACACTTTAGCCTTTCCATCACTTTGATAGAGGTTAATTTGGTTCCAGAACTTTTGTGGCTCATTTCTGCATTTCTTTGTGAGTTCCAATCTGGATTTCCAATTCTTACTGCTGATGATGTAGTGGTTTGCATCTTGTGGTCTCTATATTTCTGCTCTTGAAGTCTTCTTCAAATGGTGGATTGTGATACCTTCACCCGTGCTCTGTGAAGGTTGTTGGTGATGTCACTAACTTTTTTTTCCACAGCTCTCACGATGTTTCTGTCATCAACTGCTGTTGTTTTCATTGGCCAACCTTGTCCATGTCTTGTCAGTACACCAGTGGTTTCTTTCTTGTTCAAGACATTCCAAATTGTTGTATTGGCTATGCCCAATGTTTGTACAATGGCTCTGATAGCTTTTCCCTCTTTCCTCAGCTTAAAAATGGCTTGCTTTTTACCTATATACAGCTCTCTGATCTTCATGTTGGTTTATCCTTTTTAAAAACAAATGCAGTCTTCACAGGCAAAACCTAGGGCTCAAACCGAGAGTAGACATTCAGAGCTATTCATTCTTTAAACAATCACTTTAACAGGGCTTACCTGGGCAGCAAGAAACACCTGTCAGTCACATGTTCCCATATTTTTGATCACTTGAAAAAAATGGGGTTTTCAAACAAAACGTGCCATGTTCTAAGCTGTTTAACACATCTAGATGTAGCCACGGGCGGCTGTGGCTCAGGTGGTACAGCGGATTGTCCACTAATCGTAGGGTTGGCGGTTTGATTCCCAGCCCACATGACTCCACATACCGAAGTGTTCTTGGGCAAGACACTGAACCCCAAGTTGCTCCTGATGTCAAGTTAGCGCCTTGCATGGTAGCTCTGCTACCATTGGTGTGTGAGTGTGTGTGTGAATGGGTGAATGAGACACAGTGTAAAGTGCTTTGGATAAAAGCGTTATATAATTGCAGACCATTTACCATTAAATATGAGGAGCTGAAAGCTGATCGTCACATATTCATCTTTTCATCTCAAACCCATATGTCTTCAATGTATAGCACAAACAACAGAATTGGCCTTGCTGTTCCTGTTCTTTCAGAGAGGACTGTAGGTCTAACTAAACTTACAAAAGACAAGCCTTAGTACCCTGAAAGGTACAGATTAGTTGTTTTTTTTTGTTGTTGTTGTTGTTTTTTTAATTTCCAGTACATTTACCAAATGACAAGCATCTGGACTGTCCTTTTTTGCTCATTGCTATGTATACATCTAAAAGTCTAAAATGTACCACATGCTTTCTCTACTGTCGTAAACCCACTAATAGAGACACTGCTGCTGCACTGGTGCAGGTACTTCACTTGAAAATGTGTTAAACGAACACATGTTGCATTAGTCTGGACTGATATGTAGCTATATACATCCACATACATGCTTTCTCTCTGTGTTGGCGTGTGTGTGTGTGTGTGTGTGTGTGTGTGTGTGTGTGTGTGTGATACCCATAAACACACCACATAAACACACCACATAAACACACACACTGTGTGTTGCTTGCTCTTTATTTTTAACCCGGCCCAGTGACTGAGACACAGGCTCACAGATGACGCAGATACAAACGCAACACTGACACCAACAGACACCAAGAGATAGAAGAAAGAATAGAGGGAGGAGAGTGTGAGCTAGAGTGGGAGAGAGGGGAGTGAGAGAGAGAGAGAGAGAGAGAGAGAGTAGAGAAAAAAACAGAACTTGTAGTCAGTAAGAGACAAGTTATGACAAATATATGGATAAAGAAAAGAAGGGAGATGTAGACAGGTGGGACTGAAGTGAGTTTCTCTTTCTCGGTGCATATATCTATGATGAAACCAGAAGAAAAGCAATCACTTGCACCCCTGTTCCTGAAAAACTGACAGCCAGCACACATATGTGCAAAGATTACTCAGTTTCTCTCTCTCTCTCTCTCTCTCTCTCTCTCTCTCTCTGTCTCTCCTTTTCACTCTCTTTCTGACGTCCTCCTTCTCTCCCCTCCCTGTTCACTCCCACTAGTTTGTTTAGGGGAGATAAATATGTTACATCACACTCCACTGAAACATGTTTTGTAGGGTTCCAGAAAAAGAAGTGCATCACCCCCGGTTAACTTGCAACGCGACTATGACGCAAAGAGAGGTCTATAAGACACACTCTGTGAGTTTGTGTGCTTGTGTGTGTGTGTGTGTGTGTGTGAGAGAGAGAGAGAGAGAGAGATACAAATGTGCAAAAGATATATCTTGCAATGAGATTTGCTATAAAAGACTTACAGTAGATGCACACACTCAGAAATAAAGATACTGTACAGTTTGTATCTCATACTTTACAATACAAATGTAGTCTTAAATGTACTATAGTGGAATTATGTATCTTAATGATGTTTCTCTGCAATGATGTTTCTCTAATGTATAAAAGACAGACCCCTGAGAGTACCACCACAACAGGAACCGTAGGGTTTTGTACCTTAAAATCTCAGTTTAGTGCCTTTTCTTTCCTGAAGCTTGCTTTCTGTGCTTGCTTTAACGCTGCTTTGCAGCTTCAGGAAATCGGTGTTAGGTAATTGAATAACGGATGATGAGGTGTTATTTTGTGCCCATATTTGTGCAAAAACCTCAGCTCTCAACTCCCTCTAGTGGCAGCAGTACGCCATTGCAGGAACATTCAATTACCTCATATTGATTTCCTGCCGAGCTGACAGATAACTTTCTCTTCTTCGTCCATCCCCCAGTTCCTATGAAATCAAACCTATTTCCCGCTTGTTACTACCCAGAGCACACGACCAGAGTAAATATAAGAAGACAGAGACTAATCACATACTCAACCTTCTACCCCATGCCTGCCTATTGATATCTCCTTACAAGCACAGCTGGAGTGTGTGTGCCTGGAACACAGCAGCCTCTAACAAAGTAATGGGAATCTGACTTCAAACTGGAATCTGACGTCAAACCTGACATCAGTCCTGAGATATAGATGTGTGTGTGTGTGTGTGTGTGTGTGTGTGTGTGTGTGTGTGTGTGTGTGTGTGTGTGTGTGCCTAGAAGCACTGACCTGGTGTGGGAAGGATGACAGTAAGATGAGATATTGAGATACGATGAGTTTCTACTGAGTGACTGAGAAAACCTTGAAGCTGTTGTGTAATGCATACAGATCCACATGTTTGTCTTACAATCCTTGTGAGGACCCTCCATCCTTCCACTGACATGATTATTAATTCAGCTAATTAATGCTATACCTACACCTAAATCCCCAATCTTAACTTCTAACCAAAATCACACCTAGTCGATTTTTTATTAATTTAATTTAATTTAATTTTTATATAAATGCTGCAGGTCAAAACTCTCAGATATTCCAATTCTTGTGGGGATTTTTTTAGTCCCCACCAAGATATAAAAACATGCCAATCCACTCACACACACACACACACACTCTCACACACACACACACACACACACACGCACACACACACGAAAATGCATTTGCATTATATGAGTCATGAATATGAGTGTATTTGTCTGATTAATCAAGATGCGTGAATTATTATTCATGCGTATTTAATTGTCATATATACAGTGTATTCTGCTAATATTTGAAGGATTATGAGATTTCAAATGTCAGAGAAACCTTTAAAAGTCTACTGTAATAATAAAATCCACAAACACAAATAACATCATGTCAGTCCAACAATATGTCCACATGACAAGCTTGCATCAAGTGTATTCTATTACGTATACGTGTATTCAAGTCTATATTTAGCAAATTGTGTATGTTCTGGTAGTCCTATTCCCCACATGTGAACTTATAATTACAAAGTAAATGGTAAACAGTCTGCACTTATATCGCACCTTTTTAACCTTAGTGGTTCTACAAAGTGCTTTACACTGTTTCTCATTCACCCTTTTACATACACATACACTCACACACCAATGACAGCAGGGCTACCATGCAAAGCACTAGCCTTTAGGAGCAAATTGGGATTCAGTGTCTCATCCAAGGACACTTCAGCATGTGGGCCAACCCTACGATTAGTAGACAACCCGCTCTATCACCTGAGCCACAGCCGCCCGATAATCACAAAGTATTGTATATCAGGTTAGCTAACACTGGCGGTGAGGTTGCCAGCAGAGAGTTGAACATGTGTTTGGACAACATTACATTAACACTAAAATGGTTTTAAAGTATTTGATGACGGGGCTTAGTGGTTATTACGTTTGCCTCACACCTCCTGGGTTGTGGGTTCAAATCTCGCCTCTGCCTGCGTGTGTGGAGTTTGCATGTTCTCCCCGTGCTTTGGAGGCTTCCTCCTGGTACTCTGGCTTCCTCTCCCAGTCCAAAAACATGCACTGTAGGCTGGCTGGCATTCCCAAATTGTCCGTAGTGTGTGAATGGGTGTGCCATCGTTACATTAGCAAGTAGTTTTGTTCATGGTGGATGTTAGACATACTAATTAATAACTTAAGGCTACATTAAAACCATGCTATGTAGTGCAACTGTTACTTTTAAGTGCTCCATGATCTCAATCATAGTCACCATTTACATTCAAACTATGCTACAATGGTGCTTACATTCTATTCTGTATTAAAACACGCAGGTCCTATAGTGGTGCCATATTATAATTAGATATTGTCATAAATACACAATAGTTCTTCAATACCTTCGTATCATACATAGCTAAAATTATATATCTATGGGACATATATAATGACAGACCCCATTGCATACCTGCTAGTGCATTCTTGTATATAAATCTAATATGAGCAAAAGTCCAACCACCCACTTACAAATAAAAAAAAGCTACCCATGACTGCATGGTCAACAGTAGCCAAGTTCAATGGAGAACCCACACACACTTGGCACAGTGGTTTGCACGTGCTAATGATAACTAGTTATCTAGTCTGGTCTGTTCTGGGATCTTCCAGAGATAAGCCTCTATAACTTAATCCATGACAAAAATTATGCTGTATAGTTTCTATTTAGAAAAAATAAAGAATTAGGGAAAGTTAGCCAGTGACACCATCCATTCCTGCACAATGATAAAATGATAAAGGGCTAACAGGAAGGAAAACTCATAACATAGCAGAAATCAGATTTATTTGTATTTGTAATTAGAAATTGTATGCTCATGTCCATGGGCAAATCTCTCGGTTGGGAAACTTGTACTGACAAGACTAGATATGTCGATTGCGACCGGATCCCATGGGGCCAAACAAAAAAGTTGTTGGTTTGGACATTCATGCAAATGGGTGGCCAGACATGTAACTAGCTGGACAAAGAAAAGCTATGTTCATTAGTACAGAAGCATGTTGGACAGGATGGGTTGCTACCATGTTCTTTAATCCATCTTAAATAAATGCTTTATTCTGCTTAGGGTCGCTGTGTTTTTATTTATGTGTCTTTGTGTATTTATTGGGAAATAGAAACCTTTAAGTGTAAAGAAAATTCATGGACCATCTCAGTACAGAATTATTTTGCACACAAACTATTAAAAAATGACACATTATCAAAAAATCGCATTATCAAAATGTGTGCAGTAATCTGTTAACTAACAGTAATTGGAGACAGTTTCAGAATTTTCCATCCATGGAAAATATTTGTACTAAAATTATTACTAGATTCCAGGTGACAGTATTAATAGGAATAAAAACTGTAATGATGGTGGGTTGTGATTTCCACCACTATAACAAAATGAGAAAATCACAGAGCCCCTGGCTATGTTTCATGGACCTCTGGGCATTCCTGGGCCCCCACTTTGAGGACCATGGCTCTAGATGATTCATTTTAATGAGCTTCCAGAACTGTGTAATAAGATGTGTATTAAGTCCTGGAGGGTGTATAAATGCATGAGTATGAACACCTCATCACTTCATGATCCTCTCTCTTAAACACTTTTGCCTCACACATGGCTTAGGTCATCCATGTAAGACCTCCATATGACTTGTTAACCTATGGTAAGTCCATTGTGGTATCAATGGAATGAGTGATTAGCCCACCCAGATTCACCAGAACCCTGTTAGCCAGCACATTTCCAGGTGGATCCAAACAGGCCTTTATGGAAACTGTAAAGGCCTGGATAGTTAGGATACCCATCATACATCACACTGTTTAGCAATCCTGTACTTTGTCTGTTTCCATCTCCCTTGACAAGGATAAGGACGATCCTGGTTTTTTAAATTATATGAAATATTTCATCTTGATTAGTGAATGTCTAACAGGTATTTTAATATCTAACAGAAATTTGGGGCTATAATTGTATTTGGTAACAGAACATCAATTATTTAAAAAGAAGAATTATTATAAGAATATGTTATTAAGAAATTAAAAAATTAAAATACTTGACTAAATGCCTGCCAGTAGTAATGGTGGTAGACAGAGATTATTGGATAATATACAGTATAATTGTTTAATTAAAATCACCATAATTGTAATAAAAAAAGTTTTATGATTATATTGGCAGCAAAACTACTAAATTGCTTCATTATTTCAATAAATGAGGGGGCGGGGCTAAAATATTGATCACATGATAGGTAAATGTTATTGTTATGTTACAGGCAATGCAACACTGGTTTGCCAGGGAGGGGGTGCGTAATTAATGTTTAGAGTGTTTTCATATTCACTGAATCTGGACTTATTCAGAGTAAAAGTTTAGGCACCTTATTTTCAAGCAGTTCATTGTCCAATATAGAACTAATGTTATGGTCTTGAAAACAGGTTTTCATGGAATTTAAACACTTTAAAGGTGCAACGCACAATATTTAAGAATTTCTAGACCTAGAATGCTCATATCATTTTAAAAGTACTGTGAAAATGAATTCCAGGGCAGAAATTAGCCCATCCCTGGCCAGAACACAGGTTAGCTTAACTAAAAGGCATATGTAGTATCATCAGAGGACATGATATAAGTTTGGGTAAAGGTAAAAAGCTTGTCAATGTTTTAATTTTCATTTCAAATTTGCCTCACAGGCAGCAGAGGATATTAAAATTTACAAACTGATCCTCTAAGATGAAGGTCTGTGCTAGTTTAGATGCACTGGAAATGGCTAGAGGTATTCGATTTTACTCCAGTTTCTTTTCCTTCCCAGATTTAGTTTATGTCAGAATGATAGCTAAGTATTAGAATAGCTGAAGCTATGAATAACACAGAACAGAGTGATGCCACATGTATCCTTTTTATTTCATAAGGATGAGGGGTTTTTAGATGGCCTTGAAGCCCAAACTTTGTCACCTTACTCATACCCATGTCAATCATCTCCCCTGATCCCATTCCCAGTTGGAGAAAAGAGTGTGATGTGGTTTGCTTGATTTTCCTCAGAAGAATAGAATAGATTTGAGGATGAGGAAGTGGAGGATGAGGGAGAGAGAACAGAAAGAGAAAGCAGAAGAAAAGAGTGAGATAGGAGAGAGAAAAAGAGTGTGCCATCCTACGCTTAACAAACACATTATCACTATCTATGGTCAGCAGCCATGATTTGTACTATTACATACACTCACAACCCATTCCTCTCTTCCTCTTTGCCTTATATGGATGGCATGATCCTTCTCTCCTTCTTGTCCCTTGGTCCTCCCCCTCTTCCATCAGCTCCACACCCTCTCTTTCTCTCCCCACCTCTCCCTCTCTTTCCCATCCTCTCAAACCCTCACTTGCTAGCCATGGTGTAGCAGCCGTCCGGGTGCCACTGCATGTCACGCACACGCCTCATGGACTGCATCTGGGGGCAGCGAGCACCATATTCATTAAAGTGCTTGTAGTCACCCTTCTCCAGCAGGTATTGGCTGCCACGGTAGCCTGGGTACTGGTAGCCCACCCAACTGAGGGAGGAAAGCAGAGGAGAGGAGATTCAATGAAAGGCAGGAAGAAATAGGAGATCTGTGGGCGTGAGGAAGTGTGCCGGCGGGTGCAAAGGTAGAACATGTAGGAGAGACTGTAATGAATAGAGACTGTGCAGGGATTTTTAATCAAGGGTCAGACAAGACTGACCCCTTCTGAGCTGGGCATTACCATGCTGTGTATCTTCACAAATGGATTTTTAAAGCATAATGGACATGAAAATGGAAAACTCTGCATTTGTGACTCAGTTTAAAAGTAAAGTGTAGTGAGCTGCTTGGATCATTGAATGTGCTATAGCTCACCACCAATATTTAGAACACTTTTATAAAACTCTCACAGAACTAAAGGCTAAATCAACTGATTTGTCTGAAATCCTAATTTTAAACTTGGCTCTTGGTAACACACACGTAAGCAAGTAGCCCAGTACTTACGTGCCACAGCTGACCATGATACTGCCAACTCGGTCAGTGAAGCCGTAGGAGTACAGGCTGGGCACATCGTCATTGATTATCTCCATCTTTCGCCCCTTATAGTCACCAACTTCATACAGACAGATCTTGTGCTTCTCTGGGTCCTGTGGCAAACAAAATTATTTTCTATTTCTAAGCTTTTCAAGCAGATTTACCCTGACATCACATCTACACTGAATCTTTCCACAATGACCTATCAAATCTGCCACTCTCCTTATATGGTCAGAGCTTCCTGTCCTTGGAACTTGGTCTCAAGAAAGAAATACACAGATTCAAATAAGCGAGGGTGATATAGTTGGAATCTATTTGACCCCAACCCTAAGCTTAACCTTCATCATTTTTTGTTTGAATTGTTACAAATTGTATAAACATGAGACCATTTTGATTCTTGTTAACTCTGCTTGTTGACTGGTTCTATAAATCCATCCATTCATTTTCCATACTGCTTATCCTACATAGGGCCACAGGGGATGCTTGGAGCCTATGCCAGGGAACTTGGGGTACAAGGCGGGGGACACCCTGGACAGGGTGCCATTCTATTGCAGGGCACATTCACTAACACACACATTCACATACTAAGGACAATTTGGAAATGCCAATCAGCCTATAATGCATGCCTTTGGACTGGGGGAGGAAACTTGCATATCCAGAAGAAACCCTTCAAAGCACAGGGAGAACATGCAAACTCCACGCACACAGGGTAAAGATGGGATTTGAACCGCCAATCCTGGATGTGCGACGCAAACATGCTATCCACGTTGACTGGTTCCTTTTCTGATTATTTACATTTGCTGTTTTACTCAGTTGCATTGCTATACCCTAAAAAAAGGTTATTTGGATAAATCAAAGTTTGTAGCTTTCTGAATGCATCTGTCTCTGAAAGGGAACCACGTTCTACATGGAAACCTGAATTTTCCACATGGACAGACCAAAACCCATTAGGAATAAAAACCAATAAGAAACCATCACTTCACTGACTTTTGGCTAAATATAGTGTCTATTCTTTATCAGTTTAATATCTGATATGTCCTCTATATGTAGACTTCATCTCCGCTGCACAGTGACCTGGTATTGCAGTCTGAATAGTTTGTTTATTTTCTTTTTTTTTATTACTTGATTACCCTATGCTGTTTTTATCACCCTGTATTTTGACCTCTGCCTGGTGCAATGGATATGATTAATAGAACAGTCCTAGTAAACACACACAGTGGTGTCAGTTTCATCCTGAAATGTCAGTATCATCCTGAGTCATGCCCCTCATTTCTGCACTTGCTATTCTGTTCTTTGTTGACATTAATGATGCACCTTCAGCATAGAGAACAGAAGTCTCATAGTACAACATGTTTTAGAATAAGCACGGTAAAAGAATATCTTGATGTAATTAGTCAACAAGATGAAAACATTAAGAAACTGTGAAAGGAAATTAACATACAAATTTACACTGACGATACTGTGATTCAAAGGTGAATGTGTTTGTTATGACACTCTTTCACGGATTCTGTGCCCAGTTTTTTTCCCAACTGTGTGTGTTCAGGAATATTACTCCTTTTAATTAAATATATTTAAAATGATGAATGAACTTAAATACACTTTAATATATATTATTTACCAATAACTCATAATGAAGAAGAAGCAATATAAACTTGCATACACCCACTTTTGGGTCATCCTGATCTACAATGTCAGAGACATTGTCAGAAAACTTATATATTTACAGTGTACTGTATTTCTGTTATCTGACTGGTCACAGTTGTGACTGCTGACATTTCTGCCTCCTGTAAGCATGATAAAAGGACAATAACTTATCCATAATACAGCTTTGAAAGATTATATCGATCAAGTATGGATTTTATTGCTAATATTACGCATATTATATTTACTTACTTTGATAGAAATCTGCAAGCAGGAAGTCATGTGACCCTCACCACCCACATGAACGTGACAAGTTCATATTCATTCCAGTAACATGCCATAATATCATATCAGTTTCACCCAGTGGGATTGAATGGGTTAACAAATGAGACCATAGCATAATGATGAAAAAACATAAAACTATAGCTTCAGAAGAAGAGTTAGTTTTAGGGTTCATGGAGAGGAGAATTTATACCATTCGGACAGGTCTGAAGGAGAGCAGATAGTCGTTCCTCTGGCAGTTGCTCCAACAGTCCCAGCGAGGATACTCGCCTTTCTCCAAGATGTACATCTCACCACAGAAGTTCATCTGCTCAAAACCAACAAAACTACAGACAGAGCAGATTACAAAGAAAGAGAGAAAGAGAGAACGAGTAAGTGTCAGGGTGAGTAACCTGACTTGAGGATCTCACTATAATTGTTCCTGTCATGTCTGAAATAACGGCATGTAACTGTTTATTACTCACGGGCCACATTCAACGCGAAGGGAGCGTACTTTGTCCATGCCCATCTCACACACGTTCATACACTCATTTCTGATTTCAATCATACGGCCCTGGAAGTTTTCACGGTCAAACACGTACATCTACACGCGTGAGGAAAAAAGAAATGGAGAAGAATGTAAAGAGAAAGGTGTGTAAAGGGAAGACGAGTAGAACTAAAAAAAAAAAACAAAATAAGACAACATATAATAACTTTTATTATAAATAATTATTATAAATAATAGCATTTTCTCTCAAACAAAATTGTTAACACCTGTTACGTAACGGACTCGATGCAGAAGCAATTGCAGACGAATGTCTTTATTTACAGCCAGAACTTAACAAACAGGGATCGCGGTCTAAACTGGAAAAGCTATAATCAAGGTACTAAACATGAGACTAAGTTCAAAGCATGGAACAAATACATGGCACGAAAACACGACCGCTTAGCATCAAGGTAGCTTATATATCCTTGGCGTCTATACATTTAATACTGCTCGAAGTGCGCAGCAACACGAGGGGCTTAAGTAACACCCAGATTCAAACCTGATCGTAAACAGCTGAGACAATTAATACACACCGTCGAAAACCAACCAATGACTAAACAAGGAGGAGACAGAACAGAAACCAAACAAGTACACATGTCCGTTCTAAACACAGTCTCCATCGTCCATGCACACTCACCACGTGTGCACGCACGCTCCCCCTAACTCCCCTTACAAGCGGCACGTTGACAGGCAATTTGCAGATGGAATAAGGACAGCTATTCTGTTGAACAAGAAATCCAAATAAATTATCATCTGTGTTTCAGGATTTTTTTTTATTGATGTCAGTTTCTAAAACGTAATAAAGACAAATTAAAGACAACAATAAAGAGACAGATTATTGTTGATCTGCTCACATGTAATGTATATAAAAATGCATTATTATACACCATTAAGCACAATTAAGGCTTAAAAAGTCTGAAATGTCATATTATCCTCCACTCTTTTTTAGACACCACCACCATTTCCCCCCACAGTTTTTCAGTTCCATGTAAGCCAATTTTTGCAGCTCAAGTATTAAAATCCACCTTTAAACACCACCCCCATAAGACACACTGTTTTAAAGAGTTCATCTGTTGTCCTTAAGCCAGTCATTCTGAACTTTATATAAAGAGAGGATTCACCTGCATATATCTATGGCAACTGGAATTGTTAAAAACGAGACTTGTCATGATTATCACCATGCGTTTATGCCTGGATGCTTTGCTTGTCTTGCCTTTATGAAAAATAACACTGTCAGACAATAGTTTTAACAACTCTATTGAGTTTTATTACAGTTTAATTTAGTAATACACAATACAAAACCTATAAGGACAAAATGGCAAGAAAATACTGGAAAATATTCTATTCAATCTTTGTATTTAAGGGCTTAGTAACTGGATCCTCTAAATCAGGGATGTCCAATCTTATCCGGAAAGGGCCGGTGTGGGTGCAGGTTTCATTCCAACCAAGCAGGAACCACGCCTGATTCACCAGTTTAATCAGTTGATCTTGGCTTTCAATAGACTCAGGTGTGGCTTCTGCTTGGTTGGAATGAAAACCTGCACCCACACCGGCCCTTTCCGGATAAGATTGGACACCCCTGCTCTAAATCATCTAAACTATATCCTCTATATGAGGTTCACTTGGAGGATAAACTATTTAAGCCTATTGATAAAAGAGTCATACACAGAGTTTGTATTAATTTTAAGACCAGTACATGTATACTGTGTGTGGTGCCCAGTAGAGTGATCAGAGATCTTTGCCTATTTGAATTTTTTTCTTTTTCCTTGTGATACTTTTCAGCAACAAAAAATAAAAAGGGGGTGGGGAGAAGTTAATGACATTACTCAATTCAGTTAAACCTATTCCTTAGATTTTCTACATTTAGGTATTTAAAATGAGCCTGTGGTTTGAAGTTAAATTTTAAAGAAAAGCAGAAGTCAAAATAATTTCTTTTTGTTACTGAAGTTAAGGTTAGAGTTACATTTAGGTGTCTCAAGTTATGTGTGTTTGTGTGTGTGTGTGTGTGTGTGTTACCCTGAAGGTGTCCATGTCAACGTCTGACTTGGTGCTCTGCGCAGCCTTGCCGTCAGGCTGAGCGGCAGGCTTGGGCTTCTCTTCAGCAGAAGACATAACTGTGATTAAAAAAGGAGGTCGAGAACATTAGCTTTTTTATTTTTAATTTAGACTTTATTCATAAACACATGTTCATAATTGGGGATATGTTGTGGGAAAATGAATAATAAATGCATCATTAGTTGTGATAAATTATTAAATGTCTTCATTATATAAACAACTGCGCATTAATTGATCATCTAAATTCATATCATATTAGTGTAAAAGTTTCCAACATATTTATACCTGTAGGTTCTGGTGACTTCAAGACACTACTGCAGACTGCTGAACGCACTAATACTACAATACATGTCTCATATTATGGTATTCATATACATTTCAATATTAATTCTTTAAATTTAAATCCAAATGATGGGTGGCTAATGCTCTACTGTGTTATTTTTCATCAGAGATAAGAAGATGATTGTTCTTTCAGCTTTGGTCACTTGATACTTCCTAGAATCAACATGTATAATATGTATCACACACTAATAAAAAGTGAATTAACTTGTTCATTTATGCTCAATAATTTGCATGATAAGGCCTTAACAAAGCATTAATTTAACATGATCACAGATATTTGTCATTTTTACACAACAGACCTCCAATTATGAATTTATAGAAGTGTTTATGAATAAGGATGAATTCATAGTGAATAAACTGCATACAAGTGCCTAATTAGGGCTTTATTAAACAAATAACAAGCTCATTAACCCCTAATATGTGTTCCTTAAATTATTCCCCAAGTATTCCTATAATGAACTGCAGGCTGACTTGCTGTGGTAATAGTGCACAGTCATAGGATAGCTTTTGGATGCTACTCAGTGAAGTTGCATAATAAAGTCAAATTCTTCAAGCTTATCAAGCTCCAGTGAAAATATTTGCGGTTATGAAAAAGCAGTAAAGTATGAAAACTATTGTGGAATTTGGAGTGTTTAGTTCCTACTAACCTCTGAAAGTCCAGCACACACACTTAAACCTTATCATATAATAAAGTTTCACAAATTTGTAGTTACTGTATAATAAACATTATGGTTTGGGAATGTAAAGGAGCATTGAGGTCTTGGCAGTTTCCAGTATGCTACAGTGGTACAGTAAAATATTATAAATAACTAACTTTTTGTGTCTCAGTTAAAAAGTGTCATGAGAAAAACCTTATTACCTGGATGAAGCCTTAAAATCCCCACGCCCCAGGCCAAAAAAAGTGCACAAATTAGTTCCACACAAAGAGAATAATAGAATACAGAAAGAAATGAATACTGTAAGTCAATATCTAAGTTACACTGACTCATTTATGCTCACATGTCTTCAATGCTGCCTTTCTGATTCCTATGTTGGCTAAGTATATCATTCTTATTGTCTTCTTTGAAGCCCATGTCTCTACTCAGTCATAATTTTAGTGAGGTGACAGACACCTTTTTTTTTAATTATTATTCATTACTTTTCCGACACAACAACTGTGCATAAGACATTAGCAACTGTGATATGCACTCACAGCATGTTATTGTTATTCGCCTCCTACTCCTCTAACACTTTCTGCGTCAATGCCGGAGTAAATGCTATGTCATCACTGTTAACAGTCAGGTCTTCACTGCATGCCCCAGTTTTCCTCTACGTATCACTTCTACTCCTGATTTACATTCAGAGCAAATGATGATGTCATCATGAACATCTTGCTTTTTGTTATTTTTCATGTGCTTTATCATTGTCTATGGGTCCCCTACAGGTGAGTTCATTTTCAGCCAATTATTTTACTATTAGTTACTAAATAATTCTTAGTAGTTGCTGAATAACAAAATATTATTCTTATTATTAGTATAAGTATTATTAGTATTAGGTGTTAGGACTGTTTGTCTCTTTCTGGCTTCTTACCTGAGTGTAAGTGAGTAGCCGGCGTCTCTCTCTCACACAGCCAGTCAGTGTATGTTGAAAATGAGTGTGTAGCTCTTTTATAGGCCAGCACCCAACGTAATGGGATTAGACCCAAACAAACAAACCCGCTGAGCTCACCACCCCACACACAGAATAGAATTTACCCCATCATCAAACAGACAGAGACACAGAGACGGGCGGTGGGGGTATGGGTAAAGCTAGAAATAGAGGGAGGTACTGGGGATTTTACACTTTTTTATTATGCCTTAAGTGTTGGAATTAAGGGCAGTGGTATGGCAGCAGTTAAAGGGTCTTTGTTAGTGACCAGATAAAAGTGTGCTCAAACCCTAAAACTGCCAGAGGACCATTGATTGACACCTGCTCAGCTTTAGGCCTGGATTTTGCATGATTTACCCGATAACAGCTCTGAGTCTTCTCCTATAATGCCTGATGAGGTTGGAGAATACATGGCAAAGATCTGAGACTGTTCCTCCATACAGAATCTCTCCAGATCCTTCAAATTTCTAGGTCCATGCTGTTGGACTCTCCTCTTCAGGTCACAGGTGTTCTATGAGTTTCAAGTCAGGACACTGGGACGGCCATAGCAGGACCTTGATTTCGTAAGCCAGTTTTGTGTTGATTTTGATGTATGTTTTGGATCATTGTTCTGCTGGAAGATCCAACCACGGCCCATTTTGAGCTTTCTGGCAGAGGCAGTCAAGTTTTCATTTAATGATGCCATGTATCCTAACAAAATGTCCAGGTCCTCTGGCAGAAAAACAACCCCAAAATATTGAAAAGCCACCACCATATTTAACCGTGGGCATTAGGTACTTTTCCATATGGTTACCTCTATATGTGCGCCAAAACCACCTCTGGTGTTTTTTGACAAAAAGCTCTATTCTGGTTTCATCTGACCATAGAACCCGATTCCATTTGAAGTTCCAGTAGTGTCTGGCAAACTGAAGACACTTGAGTTTGTTTTTGGATGAGAGTAGAGGCTTTTTTCTTGAAACCCTTCCAAACAGCTTGTGGTGATGTAGGTGACTTCGGATTGTAGTTTTGGAGACTTTCTGACCCCAAGACCCAACTAACTTCTGCAATTCTCCAGCTGTGATCCTTGGAGATTTTTTGGCCACTCAAACCATCCTCTTCACAGTGTGTTGAGATGATATAGACACACGTCCTCTTCCAGGTTGATTCATAACATTTCCAGTTGACTGGAACTTCTTAATTATTACCCTGATGGTGGAAATGGGCATTTTCAATGCTTTTGCTATTTTCTTATAGCCATTTCCCATTTTGTGAAGCTCAACAACCTTTTGCTGCACATCACAGCTATATTCCTTGGTCTTACTCATTGTTATGAATGACTAAGGGACTATGTGCTAGCTCATATTTATACCCCTGTGAAACAGGAAGTCATGGTTCAATTTCCTGTTCCTAGTCCCCCAGGTATACTAGAAAAAAGAAGTAAAATATCAATGGGAATATACTTCAAATATATTTTTCTCATATGAATTCATAGGCTGCACACCTATATTTAACAAAGATTTTTTTAAACTTGTGTTTTGTTTACAATTGTTTGATATCCATGAGAGCAGAGTATTTTTCCGATTTTTTTCAAATAAAAGATCAAAAGGTTAAACAATAAAGTAAATTTTTCACAGCCTTCTTTGCTCATATTTACCAAGGGTGCCAATATTAGTGGAGGGCACTGTACATAAGTGCAACCTACGAGGTGTATGATGGGGGTGATCTACCTAAAAGGCCTAATGAAAATGCCACAGAGTTTACAGAATAACTGATATAATGTAACTTTATTACTTCACATTTGGATCAATGTGTGAAGTAAAATCAATTTGACCTATTTTTTCCCATTTGCTGACCTACATGAACATCTGCGACTGTCCCTTATTGTGTACTTGCTACACGGGCCATGACTGTGCATGCCTGTATTCAGTCGGCTCCAGAAAACTCGCTGACAGTGCACAGAAACACACATGCACACGCTCTCACACACACACCCACACCCACACAGACCCACACAATTGATTTAATATAGCCTTATTACATATTTATAATACATTGCTAAACAGATACTAAGTTTCAACTGAGAGAGTGAAATGAAATGACTGAGTAAAGTGAGTGTCTATAGGCAACAAGTGACAAATGCACCATTTGTTTTTATTTATCAAAACTAATTGCGCTAGTCTAAGAAGTATTATAGGTGCTACATTAAAGTGTTATTCAATGCTCCCAGAAGAATCCCGGCCTTCTGTTTTCCTCAAAAGCTTCTGTTGTACCTCTTCAAAAACATGGCTTCAAATATGATAATAAAGATCTTGATTTAATATAGAGGGGAGAATCAGGAAGTGCATCCTTAACTATAATAAAATTACAGTCTTCCACCTAATCAGACAAGAAAAATAAATTATATATATATATATATATATATATATATATATATATATATATATATATATATATATATATATAAATATATATATACACACACACACACACACACACACACACATCAAATGAGAGAACCAATATTGGTTTTTCTTTTTCGGTCAACATCACAAAAGATAATACAACACATCTAATCATGAAAATTTGTTTGATTCTCAGTTTTCAGTATAGCTTAATAAAGAAACATGCCTGCTCTTTGATCAAGGAAAAAAAAGTGTTACAGTCAGACCTATCCATTTTACCTTTTTTATTTGTTTTTATCTCAGAGCAAATTTATATAGCTTTATAGAGTAGGTTTGAGTCAGACATACAGTACAATAATCATAATAATAATCATCATCATCATCATCATAACAACAACAACAACAACAACAACAACAACAACAACAACAACGATAATAATAATAATAATAATAATAATAATAATAATAGAGTCTTTAAAGGCTATATGGTTAAGTCATGTCTGTCTCACACACATTTATACAATTCCTAGCAAAGTTAGGTTATTAAAAATAACCTGTTTCTAAAAAGAAGGATGTTATGGTTCGGTAAAATTAGACTGCACCAAACTTATGAAAGATGATGTTCTAATATATCAGGGGGAAACTGATTCTCTTTTGAATGAGGTGGTATTACCCAGAGATGCAGCTATGTGTACAGATGTGAACTGTAATGAACATTCTCATGGTTCAGCCTTGTGTGATATGTATGATGATATTGTGGGAGCTGTGTATGACTAGTAGACCATATTCTATACGGACTGATAAGACATATAATAGTAGGCCAAGGTGGGGAAAGTATGTGTCTGGATGCTATACTGAAGCTATGGAAGCATTTAAGGCATGGAACTTAGCAGGTAGGCCCAGACAGGGGCCTTTTCTGGAGCAATTTTTTTTAAACTAATGCTAGGTATAAATATGCAGTTCGATTTGTCTGTAAACATGAAAAAATATTGAGAGCAGACTCGATGGCAAAAAATCTGCTACATAATAACGTAAATGATTTCTGGAAGGATGTAACAGCATCAAATAGGAATAATGTGATATTACCATGCTCTATAGAGGGTGTCTCCGGAGCCGAGAATATAGTTGAACTGTGGAGACAACACTATTTTGCCTTGTTTCACTGTGTAATGAATGAACTGTATAAAGTAGAAAAGGTTTCCTGTACTGATATGGTGGGCATTACAACTAGTTTATAAAGCAATAATGCAGCTCTCAGATAGGAAAGCCAGTGCTTGAATCAAATTACTGCTGAAAATTTAAAGTTTGCGAGCCCTAGGGTTGCTGTTCTTCTTGCCATTTGCTTTACTGGCTTGATAATACATGGGCTGTTGCCAGAGTCGATGCTGTCGGTAGCCTTGTTGCCTGTTATCAAGGATAAAGCTAGCAAGGTGGGAAGTTTGGATAACTATAGACCGATTGCACTAGCTAGTGTGTTATCAAAAGTTTTATAAAGAATTTTATTAGATTGATTAGGTGTATATCTTGGTAGCACAGATAACCAAGCTGGCTTTAAGTCACAGCATAGTACTGATTTGTGTGTATATATACACTGAAAGAAATAGTAGAACTGTATAAAATACAAAATTTCTCTGTTATAATTGGTTTCGTTGACACCTCTAAGACTTTCGTAGAGTTAATCAAAAGTTGTTTGGTAAACTAAGACAAACTGCTGTGCCTAACAGCATACTAAGAATTTTGGTATACTGGTACACTAATCAGAGTATGACAGTAAAATGGGGTAATAGTGTCTCAGCTCCTATTGGAGTAGGTGATGGAGTGTGGCAGAGAGGTTTATTCTCTTTTTAATATCTATATGAATGAATTGTCAGAACAATTAAGTGACTGTAAAACTGGATGTATGCTGGGTAATATCTTAATCAATCATCTTATGTTTGCTGATGATTTGATCATTTTTTCTCCGAGTAGTGCTGGCTTTCAACAGCTGCTAAACATATGTTCTGATTATGGGATTAAATATGATGTGCAATATAATGTAAAAAAGAGTGTTGCCATGATATGTAGAACAAAAGGGGATTAGGACCTTCATTTTCCTGTCAGGGCATGTACTAAATGTATGCACTGAAACGAAATACTTGGGGCATATCATTAGTGATGAAATGTGTGATGATGAGGATATGTATAGGCAGCGTCGTATATTCTATGACCCAGCTAATATGTTGGTAAGAAAATTTTATATGTGTTTGGATCAGGTTAAGATAATCTTTTTTAGAGCATACCGTACCTCTTTTTATACTGCTCCTTTGTGTTTAAAAAAGTGACTCTATGTAAGCTTTAGATTGCCTACAATGACTGTATGAGGATTACATTGAAAAGACCAAGGTAGAGCAGTGCAAGTAATCTATTTTATATGTCAAGAGTAAAAACTTTTATGGCTTTAATAAGAAATCTGATGTATAAATGTATTTGTTGGCTGGATCATTCACAGAATGCTATTATTATGCTGTTGTCAACCCCTAGGCAAAGTGTGGTGCGATACCAGTCACATATGAGAAAATATTGGTATAATTGTCTCTTTCAAATGTTTTGTATTGTATGTAATTTTATGTGTTTGTTGTATGTTTCTTTTCTAATGGAAATAAAGTTGTTACATTTTGTTACATGTTAAACTTTTCAAAAATAAAAAAAAATTAACAAAGTGCCAGACAGCTAAATATGTAAGCACTATGTTAAAAAAGGCAACACTATTTATGTTTTAGAGAAAATTATTCTGCATTCAAATAATCAAAAATCCCCAATCATCATTACTGTCAAAATGTCCTCCTACTGTTTCTTTTTCAGATTGTCTTTCTGGCTCCCTGTCAGGTTTTTTGTGCATCTACAACTCTCATCGAGCAGATTAGCTCACTTTCTTTCCCTGTATTTTTAGCTCTCGCCTCTTTTTATAGTCCATCTGAAGTGAAAGTCCTACACTGAGACTGAGGCTACCGCCAGTAAGAGACAGATGAGGGTGGAGGAGGACCGATAAGAGCGAGCAGGTACACATTTAAATTACACCTGTCACAACGGCAGCAGTGTCCATTCAGCGCTAAGAGCAGAATCGCTCAGTGATGCAGTGAGACATAACATCCAGGTTTTGTACTTACATTCAGCTCTAAGTGATCTGCACAAGGAGGTGGTTTTAAAAAGTGCCTTATGTAATGTATATCCAGGAGGTCTGCTAGGTACTATTATTATTACTAATGTGCTTTGTAATGGAATGATGTGATAGCAGTAGAAATCACTATTCACTATATAATAACTATTCTTACAGTCATTATGCTTGTAAGTTTATATGACTGGTCATTTGGATTGGAAGGGTTTCAAACTTTGCCTATCACAATAATGTGTTCCTTAGAGGAGGTTGTTATTAACATTAACTGCAACCTGTTAATCACATTTCTATTTATATCATCCATCACACTGACATGTGAAAACAGTGAGATGACACCTTTACAGAATTAATGCAACACCGACGCAAAATAAGGCGCCATATAACATTATACACTTTTTACACATGGACTTTTATAGTAGTAGCTACTTCCTTTTTTCACTTCACATTTCGAATCTAATTTTAACTTAGAGAAACATGTTTGGCTTCTGTGGATAGAGAATTCTGAATTAAAATGCTGTAGTGGCACCAATAAATAAATAAACAATGGTACACATCATCTAAATGTGTTTTACCTCGTACTTGCCATTCTAAATAGTTGGATTAAATTCATTAAATTAATTTGATGGATGATGGTTGGCCTTTTTTTTTTTACACTGAAAGAATAGCTAAAAACATTTTGTAAATCATTGAAAAATGCACCAGGTGGCATAAGGACACGACTTGAGGCATGATTTTTAGAACTTGTAGCATTACTTGGACTCTAACTGGAGCAGACAGCACGCTGGATGGGGTGCTAAACCATCACAGCGAACAATCTCACACACAACAGACAATTTGGAAATGCCAATCAGCCTACAATGCATGTCTTTGGACTGGGGGAGGAAACCGGAGTACCAGGAGGAAACCCCCGAAGCACAGGGAGAACATGCAAACACAGCGCATACAGGGCAGCAACCCTGGAAGTATGAGGAAAATGTGCTAACCATTAAACCACCATGATTCCTCCAACTACAATTATGCTATGCCTTCATGTTTATGTTCCTGCTTCACATGCAGTGTTCCCAGGATAGGCTCTGGATCAACCGTGACCTTTGCCAGTACAAAGTGGTAACTGAATGAATGAATGAACGAACAGCGCAATAGCATTAAGGTAGAAAGAGGATTTCCTCCCCTTTCCCTGGACCCCACACAGAACACAACTTGGATTTGACCTTACTTTGACATGAAAGTAAATAAATTGTATGCACAACTGAAGAACGGTACACAGGCAATAACATACCAAGATTAAGTACTACATTTTCAGTAAGTAGGATCGAAAAACCTAAAGGCAGTGTGATAGAAGCAGAGCCACACAAACATACACTTAGGGGTAGGCTCTAAGATGGAGTCTGTTAAAGGAGGTGGTACACATACTCATGAAAACATGAACAGTTGGGCCAGTTCACAAGCACCGATATGTTGTGACGTATAACTGCCATACGTGACAGATGGATATGTGCAAGAGCCGCTGGAAGAGAGGCCTGTCAATGACTAATGAATGTATATTCACCTCACATTTGCTTTCATGCCCAAAGCTAAACACTTTGTCAGTGCGTAGGAGAGTGAGTGAGTGAATCTGTGTGGATATGGCTGAATGCATGTCTGTGTCATCAGCTAAAAATTGAAAAATAAAAATCCCTAGCCATATGAGTGAAGAAATATCGATGTTTATTTAAATATATATTGTATATATACACAGTACACTACCAGTCAAAAGTTTGGACACAAGTGCTCATAGAAAGATTTTCTTTATTTTGTACAATTTTCAATTATTTATACAAATTTCAATTATTCAGTGAACAATAAAATTCTTAAACAAATCAACTATTCTGACCATTTTATCTTAAACTGTTTCATATTTTAAATTCTTAATCGTATTCCAGATGAAGCTTTACGCACTCTCAGGAGCTTCTCCACAGCTTCATGAAGGAGCTTATTATAGTTTTGAAACGTGTCTGTGTTTTAACGGTCTCATACAGTAGATTTACATGCCTCCGAGGTCAATAAGCACTTTAATGTGCTCATAATTTAAACTGCAGGATTATTACCCCCCCGTGTCACAATCGACTCGTTCAATGATCCATTCTAAAGGATTCAATCTAAACTCCTCCTTTCAAAGAGTATACTCTACTCTGATTGGTCAGATGTCCCAGTCTTTTGTGACTGGTCTACCGCTGTCAGCATGTTTTGAAAAGGAAACGCCCACTACCATAATGACTTTCAGCTCCGTCTGTTCACGAGCAGCTGATAAAGACCAGAGGCGGGGCTTTTTGTTACTAACCTACGTAGGTTTGTACAGGAAGCAAGTCTGGAATTACTAACGACTCATTTCAGCTGTTCGGAATCAGTTCCTTCTTTTGGGAGTCAATAACTCTGTTTGTCGTTCGCTTTGATTTTTTTAAACTTTGCAGACTTTTTACATTCACAAACAGCTCTATAACACACTACATGAAAGGTAATATCTGAAAAACATAATAGGTGCACTTTAAGTAATCATAATACAATTACATTTGTACATGAGACTTCACTTTTCACTATTTACTTGCTTAGAAGAAAAGACAAACCATACACATTTGGCAAAATGTCTTTAACACCATGTTAAAAGTGTATTCAATCTAGTGCAAACTTTTCACTGGTTGTGTAAAAAAATCCATCAAAAACCCAGTGAGCAAGATTTCAGATCAAGGGGGGGAATCACAAGGTCTATGTAAAATGAAGTAATTACAGACCTGCTTGAAAAGAAGCAGTACGAAAGCAAAAGCTGAAAAGGCATTCAGTGAAAAAAGGAACTGAGTGAAAAGCAAGAGGCAAAAATCTCCAGCATATGACATTGACTGTTAGTGAAAGACCACCTGGCCTTACTGGTTTGTGGCTATTTCCTTATTTCACTTCGCGTTTTGCAGAATTACTTGAGAACTTTTCATTTTCCTTTGTAAAAGTACCTCACAAAGCAAGTTTCATGGTCTCTCATCAAAACTACATTCATCACCTGCAACTGAACAGTCTTTGAGCTTCATTCCTTTGTTCGATCATCCATCCATCCATCCATCCATCCATCCATCCATTCATTCATTCATATGTGAACTGTGGGGAAGTGACTCATGTTGAGTCAGAGCACAGCATATCACATGGCTTGGGCATACTCGTCCCTCTCCCCTGCCTGCTCATAGGCAGCATCATAACGTTTCCGTTGGCGACCGTGGATCCTGTTCCTCTCAGGGCCTGGCGAATGAGAGCCATGCGATCCGACATCCCCATCATTTTCTCCTTCACTCTGCCGGTCCTCTTCTATCTCCTCCTCCACATCGCTCTTTTCAGAATCAGACTCGTCAGAGTTTTCCTCCTCAAGGTAACGATAACCTTTGACCTACATGGAAGGATGTGCCTAACGTCAGCATGAGGAACTGAAACTAGCACATGTGACACTGGAAATGAGTAATGAAGCGCATTGACCTCCAAACTACTGAAATTCCTTTACCTGTAAGTAAAACCGTCAACACTGCGAGGAAAAAAGCTACTGTCTAGGTACAATTCTGTTCCCAAAGGTACAAAAATGGTTGTAAAAATAATAAAAAAGTTAAATTATTTACATTAAGCCATTTTAAAGACCATGTTCTTTACTCCATGGTCCAAAAGGTACAATTTTTACCTTTTCTCTGAGCATGAATAAATCTAAGACAATTTCCTTTTCAGTGTACTAAATATGAACCAGCGTTAAAGTCATTACAACTAATGGTACGCGTTACACGTATTCCACTTCTCCAACCTAACCCAAACAGCTCAGTGTTAAACAACAGGCGTGTTTTTGTCGCATTTTTGTTTGTATGTGAGTGTGTGTGTGTGTGTGTGTGTGTGTGTGTGTGAGAGACTCACCTTGTGCCGTGGACGGGGAATCCGTGGCAACCTGAAGGGAATTTTCTTTTCTAGGCGACGCTCCATCTGTACATAACAGAAGCTTGCAACCAGCAGAGTAACCAATAGGATGGCAAGTTTGGCCTAATGATGGATGACCAGATAACCAGAAAGAGGGAGAGAGAGATGAAGATGAAGATGAAGAAAAGTGGGAAAGTCATTATTGTAATTATAGGTAACATTTAACACATATTGTTCAAATAATACTGTTAAAACTCATTCATATTTTTAAAAATGCCTAAATGAAATGAATGAAATAATAAATGAAAGCATGCTGTTGATAAATCAAGTGCATTCATTTTAATTCAGTAGATCTTTCCATTAGGATTACAGAGAGGTGCGTATCAAGTGTATCATGTGGTAGTATACAATCAATAATATTTTCATTGAGATGACTATTCTTGCCTTCTTCACTCAATCAGATCTTTAGGATTTAATGATCTAATCTTAGATCTCAGTGTTTGTGCCTCTGGTGCATTGAATCACAAGCTCCACATTCATATGTTCAACTGTTTGCATGTTGTAGTGGCATATTGATGAATTGATCATCTCACAGTGTTTATATTAAGCACTAAGGAGCTGTCTTATTTGAATGCACTGATTTCTGTATTTGAAGGGAAATAGACTGAGTATGAAAAGAAAAGCTGTCCTTAGTTAATTTACAATTAATTTAATGATAAATAATAAAAG
Organism: Ictalurus furcatus; assembly: GCF_023375685.1. Lineage (NCBI taxonomy): Eukaryota > Metazoa > Chordata > Actinopteri > Siluriformes > Ictaluridae > Ictalurus > Ictalurus furcatus. The sequence goes on along the minus strand of NC_071257.1, from coordinate 28,009,144 downwards.
TGAAATACATTTTATGAATTCCTAAATTTGCTGAGTAAATGTGATAAATGGTAAACTCCCCCTGCAACACACACGTACACACACACACACACGTACACATAAATCTTTACCCTCATAGGCAGGGCAGACCAGAGGTACACAATGAAGATGGCGATGGCCTGCCACCAGTGATAAATGGTGTAGACAAAGTCTAAACGCTCCTTATCCTCATACAGCATACCAAGTAGAGCTACACACACACACACGTACACACACAGAGGAGGAAAAAGTTATTAGTGAAAGTTCACTATATTAGTCTCATTCAAGAGTCAAAGAGTAGATTCCATCCATCCATCCATCTTTTACCGCTTACTCCTTTTCAGGGTCACAGGGAACCTGGAGCCTATCCCAGGGAGTATCGGGCACAAGGCGGGGTACACCCTGGACAGCGTGCCAGTCCATCGCAGGGCAAAGAGTAGATTATACATTGCAATAAATAAACCAAGTTGGATTTATTTAGCTTTTTATTTATTTTACATTCTTGTAACTCCATATCTGGCATAAAAGTCCATATCTGGCGTAATAGTTTAGATTTTTATTTATATATTTTATTTATATCTGCAAGGTTTGTTTCCTCGTGAGCTTAACTTGTGATTATGCAACCCTGATTGAACATTCCCAGAATACTTTTCATTTTCAAAAAGAATAAAAGTACAAATTCTTCCACTAACCCCAAATGAAGTCAATCAGCCCAGACATGTTTTTTAATTAGTTACCATTACATTTATATGGAACGTTTCTAGACACTCAAAGCGCCTTACATAGTATGGGGGGGTCTGCTCAACCACCAGTAGTGTGTAGCATCCACCTGGATGATGCGACGGTAGCCATAGTGTACCAGAACACCCACCACACTTCAGCTATTAGTGGACAGGAGAGAGTGATGTAGCCAATTCAGGGATGGGGATTATTAGGGGACCATGATAGAGAAGAGCCAATGGGGGAATATCGCCAGGACACCGGGGTATACACCTTTTGTCACGGGGTATACACCTTTTGTTTTTGTAGATTGCAGCTAACAAATAATGGACATCTGTCACCCAAATTATTTTCATAAATGCATGTATTAATGGAAGGCTTCCTGGTGAGACCATCTTCAATTACATCAATTCATCTCCAGAACAAAAATAAACAAGCAAACACTGGGCACTAAAACTTTTTTGAGTAATCAAAAACATACAAATGGTAACTATTGTGAGTTTGTGTGTGTGTGTGTGTGTGTGTGTGTGTGTGTGTGTGTGTGTGTGTGTGTGTGTGTGTGTGTATGTGTGAGCATGTGTGTGTGCCACTCACTGCTCAACCCGGTCTTGTTGAGAGCAGTGCCCAGGCCCCAGAGAGCAGCCAGCACTAGGAGCTGGGGCAGCTGTTGAGGAGATTTCGGTGAAGAGGACCAGCACATGAGAGCCACAAGCAGGATCAGGTGAACTGCTGCTCCCCCCAGCAGCATGACGGGTCGAGGAAAACGTGGCTGGAGGAGCAGTAATGACAAAGAAGAACACACGGAGGACGACAGGCCATAGACCATCACCAGCAGCCACAGCTTCTCAATCCCCACTGCACACACACCATATGACTGAAAGGCACAGGAGAAAGCACGAGGGAGGAGAGAATGTTTTCAGAATTCAAGACACATTTTAAAAAACATTTTTCCAATACTGATTGTGATACTTATTTTCAAACTATTTCTGTTGATTTACCCAGATACAGAATTAATTCATTTTTAACTTAATGTTTTATTTTTTTGTAGACAAACTGTAAAATAAAGGTAGCTTTCCATTTTTTTCACCCATTCAAAGACCATTAAGTCTGTGAACTGTGTACATGCGTGGCTATAAATATAAAGTGTTTTTTTAAAAGCTTGATGACGTTATCTGTGCTGTTTCAAGAAAATAATCAATGTTGTCTGAGGTGAACCAGAGTCACTGTTACCACTGCAAAGCTGTTTATTTTCCAATAACAGCATGCCTCACATGTCTTATTCCTCTTATACCAGAGTAATTTGCCAACACTTAATATTTCTATTCATTAATGAATGACACACTGTACATTCAAAGTTCAATTTAAGACAAGTTAGAGCCTGTAATCACTTACGTTATAGCAGCTATATACTGTCATGCCCTCACCAACCTACTTTTCTCTCTCTTTTGAATTTAATACGGCAAAAAAAGCAACCAAAAAGCGCCAAGTCCTGAACACTTTCCCATGGTACAAAACGCACTCAGTGTTATAATGCGCTGACAGTGGAGACTCCTTCAATAAATGGTAATTAAACTTCTCCTTACAGAAAACTTTATACGCTTTACTCTGTTAAATTACAGCAAGATTTAATACTTTTATTATTAGACTTAAATTATGTGGAGCATCAGCCATATTCGTCCCTGTGCAAGTTGTTACTATAGAAATGATAATGTATCAGAACCAGCACATTAATATAAACGTATGATTTGCCTTGCAGAAAGCACTACTGTAAGCGCTATTGTTACAAAACACCTTATGGCACTGTGTCAGATAGATAAAATAACAGCAAATATTGATGAAAATGTCATGAATGAAATGTTGAAACTTTCAGTGATGAAACACATTCTTTGATTTGTCCTGCTCTCACAACATTCCATATCTGGTGGGCAGACACACGCGATTATTTGTTCTTTATTGCTCACCAGTATGAGTCCTTTGATGGCGAAGAGCACCTCAAAGCCGGAGTACACGAAGAAAGGACAGAGCAGGCGCAGGCGGTAGTCACGCAGGTGTTTGAAGGGCAGCTGGAAGATGTTGCCCCAGCCAATGCTGCGCAGGTCAATCTCCTCTGTGGGTCGATACGCAGCGCCACACACAGCCAGGAACTAGGAGACAGAAACATGTTGTTACTGTATAAGTGATGAGAAAACTATCTGCACCTTTCCATGCTTTAGCTTCATTATTATAAAAGTGGAATGTGTTTAAGGATGATCTGTGCTTGTAATAGGTCATGGGTTAAAGATGAAATGTGCAAGTTATTCATATTCATAACATTAGATCATTCCACTTTTTTCCCCGTTTTCTCACCAATCTGATAATCTGCCAGTTCCCACCCACCAGCCAGCTCTCTCCTATTATACTGCCAACCCGCGAGGTTGAAGGCTAACACGTGCTTTCTCCGAGACACGTGAAGCCAACCTCTGCATCTTTTCGAACTGTTGCTATTGCTGCATCACAGGGCAGTGTAACACACATCTGTCCTCTTCCACATACATGAACCCACAAACTAGGCTAGTGTCGATGTAACTGACAGGAGAGAAAGAGTATGCCATCTCTCCCCCTCGGAAAGTGCAGCCAATTTTGCACTCTTGGCTCTCAGCATCGGGATTCTCGCTAATGATAGGGCGAACACTTTTCTGTTGTGCCACTCATTCCACTTCAGCCTATGTTGTCTCCATATTAACCCCTTAAACTCCAAGGACCTGTTCATTAATTTAATTACTGTGATTATAATGTCATGTAATTATAATTTAATTCCAACTTATAATGTAGTTGTTGTATAATATGCTTTATGATGAATAATTGATTAATAAGCTGGACATTTAAGGAGTTAAAGGAAAAATTAAGGTCCAAAACGTAAAACGAACATTCAGAATAACTGTCCGCATTACAATTTGTGAAAACATTAAAAGCCACAAAAGAGAAAAACAGATCTACCCTTAGCCTAGCCACAGTGAAGATGCAGCCTTGAGGACAGGAGGGAGTTGTATAAATACACACACTTCACCTCTACTGTGGACCAAAGTTTCCCATGGCAACCAGGTTTATAAAAAAAACATCAACTTTTGTAACCTCTGGATGTCACCTACGTTTTATTTTATTTTTTTAACATTTAATGTTAATCAAAAACGACAAAAATAACAACTGCCATTTAAATATTTTGAATATGTTCATGCTTTGCTGTACAACACATTTTGTACATGTTGTTTTTAGCTATTAAAAATGTCAGTTAAATAAATAAATAAATAAATAAATAAATAAATCCAGAACCTGATGCTTGGTTGTGAAGCCTGACAATTACACTAGCAGTGAATAGTTTGGAAACACCTGCTCACAGAACAGGTTTCTTCATTGTTACCATTTAACATAATAATGAAGACATCTGAAATGACAGATATGGGATTATTCAGTGACCAAGCTTCATGTAAGGAGCTTCACCCTGGAGGCTTTTCTTAATCTTTCCAAACAGGCCTCTCCTAAGTTCGACGTTTGAAACAAAATGTTCTTACTTGAAACAAATTCCTAAACTACTTGTTTTAGGTAAAAACATTTTAATTCAGAAACAAATGTATACATGGGCAATAACATCACTATTTACTTTACTTTAATGCAATGAAAATTACATTGTGTCCAGTGTTTATCTAGTGTGCCTAGACTATTGGCTGGTAAGTTTAAAGGTATAGTTTTTAGTTTATTTTTAATAAATTATTATATACGTAAAAACAAATAAATAGTGTTTATGTGACAAAATAGAAATGAGAAAGTTGTATTCTCATGGCTCTTTTTTAAGTGACTTAATCTGTACCTCTTGACCATGACAGTGGTGTGAAAGTTAACTCATGATTGTCACGATTTCCCCTCGCGCTAAGCGCTGGAGCATGCAGCGCGCTCTGCAGAGCAAGCATGCGCTTCCGGGTTTTCAGTGACACTGATTTTGTTTACTTTCTACACATGCATCCTTTATGGTTTATGTCCTGTCTCCACCCCTGTATTGTCATTGGTTGTTTTTCCATCTTTGTCATCATTAGTCTTAGCTGTTTTGTTTCACCCTTGATTACGTTTGTCATTTAAAGCTCTCGTGTGTCTTTGTACTTCGCAAAGTATTACATGAGTTTTCCGTATACCAAGCGTTTGTTCCTCGTTTCATGTGGTATAGTTTTGATCTTGATCTCGTCCTCATTCTTCGATTCCGTTTTGATTGATTATGCCCGTTTGCCGATCGCCTGACCCAGTGCCTGTTTTCGACAATGCTATTGTCTCACGTTTTGGATCTCTACTCTAATAAAGCTCTTATCTGAATTTGCATCTGTCCTCCCATTACGTTCCGCAACATGACAATGATGTACATATGAGAGTCTGAAAGTCTCAGATGGTCTTACCATGATCATGGCAATGAAGGCAGCTCCCATTAGAACACTCTCTGCTATAATGAGGTCTGTGGAACGAGGTAAATGTTGCAGCACAGTCTTATTAAAACCATCGATCACCCCGCTGCTCTCAGCTCCTGAACATACAAGAGAGAGAAACAAAGAGATGGAGTAATGACTGTATTCTTATTGACCACATTATTAGTCACACCTACGTCATTAGTTCACCATGTAGGTGTGCAGTTAGAGAGCTTTTCCATGCATAATTTATGTTAACTGTCCTTTAGCTCTTCATCAGCATCACTTTCTGACCACAGCAGGAAATATTTGGATGTTGGAGTGTTTCCCAACCGAGCAGTGAGACTGCCATGTCTATTGGTCCCAGCAATGATGCTGCACCTGGTACACAGGCACAAGGACTATGCACACACTTCCAGTGTCACGGCTGTGCTGAGAATGTTACACAACCCAAATAATATGTGCTAACATCAGTTGTAGTTCTGTGGTGTTCCATTATGATTGTTTGTAAAGAGGGCTGACAAATCGTGCATAGAAACAGATGGATTTCAGTCAGTAATTATGTACCTACAAAGCAACCTATATGGTAGTAGTATCTGGTAGATTATATATAGTATTATATTAGAGATCAGGAGTTGAAATTACCACAGTGCTTGACACTGAAGAGAGTGTGCTTGTAGTCACTAATGTGATAATTGAGGAAGAAGACCATGGGGAACTCTGCAAAGATGAAACTCAGCTGCAGGCAAAAAGACAGACACACACAACAGGCAGAAATCCATATATTCAATTCAATTCAATTCAATTTGTATAACACTTTTAACATTAACATTGTGACAAAGTAGCTTTACGGAAATATATAAATTCAGGATATAAATTCTCAATCTCTAAATTTTACATTTATCCCTAATGAGCAAACCAGACATGATGATGGCAAGGAAAAACACCCTGAGACGATATGTGGAAGAAACCTTGAGAGGAACCTGACTCAAAAGGAAACCCCATCCTCAACTGGGTGACACGGGGTAGTGCCGTTATAAATAATTCCCATCTATAACTGTGTACTACATGGTCAAATAGTGCAGAAATTCATTATAGTTTTAAAATAAAGCCTGTTTTGTTGAAGATTGTCCACTGTTCACTAATGAAGACTTGAGTGGCAGTTGTAGTCCTAAGCCGTCACAGCAAATCTGTTCATATCAACTGCAGTCCAAAGCCACCTTCATGGTTTTTAAATAGTACCATCCTCAGTAATCTCATTGATCATTGCTGTACTCACATGGAAGAAGATATAGAAGATTGACTGGAAGATGATGACATAACGATGGCAAGCTCCCTTTGGCATTCGCTTCTGCTCCTGCACATGTTCCTCCTTGTAGTTCACATACTCATAGTACTGCTGGGCCATCCTACAGTACATCACACACACACACACACACACACACAAACACACGCACAATATAACGATCCTATCCTACACAATATAACCATACTATTACTTCTCTAAAACAATAGGCATGAAAACTGCTGGTAAATTAATAATACTATGTAATATTACTATATCTCTACAAAATGTGCAGTAGATCACGACTCCTGAATTCCCTTTAAAAGATCCTACTCTGTTTAATTCATCATCCACATATGTAGTATATATGTGATTAACATCAGCAGTAAATTTGCCACATAACGGGAAACAAACATACAGTACTGTGCAAAAGTTTTAGGCACCCTATATTTTTAGTACAGACTTTGTTAAAGATGTTTTATTTTATGGCTTCTACGTTATCGAGTCCATACAAAAACATTTTAGATTCCCAAACATTAGTTTTCTAGCACAAAATTAAATGTTACAGAAAAATGTTTGCATGTCAGTACATAAAGCAGCATATTAAGTGGTAAGAGACACTTTTCAGACAAAAAAACATCATGAAGTGTTTTGCTGGGTTTTGCTGCAAAAATAAGAAGCCAATGCGACAGTCAAAGTCTCCAGAAGAACCGTGGCTGGTTCTGCAAGATGCTCAATAAAACTTACAGCTCATTTCCTTATAAAACTGCACTAATTCTACCTTAGGCTAGTTTTTTTTTTTTTTTTTTAAAGCAAAAGGGCCATCACCCTAAATATTGCCTTTGTTTCATTTATTACTGTTTATTGCTCTTTGTGTATTTTTTTAAATGGAGAAACATTTAATTTCATTATTTTTGAAGGCATCTTTGTTCTACAGCATTTCTAATACTTTTGCACAGTTTTGTATTTTAAACATTGATGGAATTCAACAACAGGCCTTAAGACTACCATAATAACAGGGTTTTCAGTTTCCAGTTCTGCTCTCAGATCAGGTAAATGTGTCAAAATTCTGGCCCATGATAATCTCTCATATGCTACAGCTGCAGTAAACAGAGATAGAGAAAAGCATGCTTTCCTGGTCTTTTTACATAAAAATCAATAAATGCCCATCCATTTCTTTTGTTCCTTGTTTACCCAGAACTTATTTGAATAATTTATTGACCAACAATACAATTCTTCCATTAAAAAATCTCCAGATACTCAACCTTGTGATGTAGTTTCCCAAAGAGGCCCAGAGTGGGACTATAGCAACACCGATGGCAACGGCTGATGGTACCAGGGTGTAGTACCGCTCCCAGTAATTGGTCGAGACGAACAGTGCATAGATTCCTGAAGCAAGGAACATCATCCATTTGGTGCCCAGAAACCTGAGAAAGAGAAAGAGAGAGAGAGAAAGAGATTTCAAGATTCTACTTAATGCATGATGCAGAAGATGTGATATGCAATAAGAAAAAGATGATGAAGAGAAACAAATAATGTTGATGTTTTATCTGACACAAACTGATACACTATTATGCAAACTTCATATGGTTTCGAGCTGCTAATTCGGCAAACTGTTCTAAGCAAAAACGCAAATACATTTTTTCTTAAGAGTCTGCGAAAAGCATCGAAATATTCACGCAATGAATATTCAGCAAGTCAAAGGCCATAATCAATTTATCACAGTTCCAGCAGCTACAGGAAGTTGAGACATGCAGAGCACGTTAAAAGACAGAAGGCCGGAAGGAGAGATGGCCAGAATGACTAAGCAAATGGCAGGAAAAAAAAAAAGAGAGAGTTCCGCTCACCGGATGAGTACAGGTGTGTAGAGCAGGCCTACGACTGGAGTGACATTGATACCCATCAGCACCCTGCTGTCGATATCCTGCAGGCTCAGACTGCCATATTTCACCTCTCTGTAGGTTTCATCATAGTGCAGAATCAATTGCATCTGCAGCAGACCTGTGAAACACAAATAAAATTTAAAAAAAACAAACCAAATTACATTAAAGGTATTGTCAGTCATTTTGGGCAGAGGTCAGCTGAAGTTTGCAGTTTCTTTGTCCTGACTGTTTAGATGTCTGTGGTCCAGTCTGTGTTCTGAAGCCTGGGCTACCACAGAAACTACAGTTTTTCCTGTGAGCAAACATTTTATTGGCATTGCAACCAGATATTACAAGAGATTAAAATTAAGATTAAAAATCACTAATCTCAGTAATATCACTAATTATCTTGCATAAGTTTAATGCTAAAACGGTATACTTAAACATATGGCATACATATAATATGTTATTATTTCTTTGTCACTCCTTATATATCACTTGCAATATTAGTTTATAATAATATTAAATAACCATAATATTAAAAATGAATTATCAGTATTAATTACTTTTATTCCTGAGCACTGAGCAGAATAGAAGAGTGTTAAATAAGTAATAAGACATTTAAAAAAAATAAATAAATAAATACTTTTTTAAAAAATAAATAATAAAATAAATAAAGGTAACTGTACCACACTGAAGTTTTTTAAAGTTAATTAATAGTTAATATTTAATGTAACAGAAAGAGGTACATTTAATGTTATGGAACAAATTCCTGTTATCACATATGTTATAGCAGCTATAAACACCAAGGATTCCCTCACCATCCATTCTCTTTCTCGCTCTTAAAGTTAATAGGATAAAAACACAGCTTCCAGAGAAACCAGAAAGCACAAACTCGTCTGTACTGAAGACTCTCCGTGATGGAAAACATACCGAACGTTATGAAGGGTTCACACTGGAGACGTGCATAAAGGTTAAAGAAACATCTTGCAAAAATCTTCACCATATCCATAATAATATGAATAATTTTCTTTGTCAAATAAAAACATTGCTGTTTATTATTAGCCTTCGATTGAAGATCTGCCGTACAAGTCCCTGTGAACGAGTTATTATTATTGAAATGACATTAGAACGAGCACATTAATGTAAACCTGTGGCACTAATGACAGAGCTGCTGTTATAGAAAATTAATCAAAACGTTCTGACCAGTCAGAATCAAGTACTCAACAGTGCTGTGTTAGGACAAGCTATATTACATTATCTCCATTCGTAACGGAAAACTAACCCAAGTAAACGCTGTAAACGATCATGCCTCCACAGCTGGCCCCCAGCACATTCTTCACCACAGCCAGCCTCTTCCTCCTGTAGTACTTTCTTTCTTCCTCTTCCTCATCATAATCTGGATGGGGTCCCAGAAAGTCCTCTACCTGACAGAGAAAGAGGGTAAATAAAGGAGTGACAAAAGGTTCATAAGCCAATGCTGCAAAGAATATTTCAGGTGGACAACATTAGGGATCTGTGCTTGACCCGACAGTTGACAAAGTTCAATCAGCTTCCCTGAATATTTGCATATTTGGATATCTTATATTTTCTGACTTTAAAACACTTGCCATTTGCATGTTCAGTATTTATTTAGACTGTCACTGAGGCTTATTTCTCACTGCTTCTTAAAAACATGTGGCCAAACAACTGCAGTGACCGTTTTCACATACTGATAACCATGAGTGCATTCAAACTATTTCATTTTTTATTATTTCATTTTGTTACCCAGCTAAAGCAGTGGGGCAGTGGTGGCTTAGCAGTTAAGGCTCTAGGTTACTGATCGGAAGGTCCGGGGTTCAAGTCCCCACTGCCAAGCTGCCACTGTTGGGCCCTTGAGCAAGGCCCTTAACCATCTCTGCTCCAGGGGCACCATATCATGGCTGGCCCTGAGCTCTGACCCCAGCTTCCTCACAGGCTGGGGTCAGAAAAGAATTTCACTGTGCTCTACTGTATATGTGACCAATAAAGACTCATTAAAGTGATTCATGAATGGTCAGAGATGTCTAGCCATGTAGTCAGTATTGCAAACAGTATACTATTCAGTCCTGCATAATCCTGCAAAACCCAATGTGTGTGTTGGAGGCACTGTGGCGCAGCAGATAGCACAGCTCCAGGCTCTCTGGTTATTGTCCCTCCTGTTACTGTGTGTGTGGAGTTTTGCATGTGCTCCCCATGTCAATCTGGGTCTCCTGTGGGATTTCAGATTATCACCTACTTACCAAAAACATTCTGGTGAATCGCATGTGTGTGTATAGTGCCCCATGACGGGCCTGCTGTATTCCCACATCATGCCCAGTGCTCCAGGGATTGACTTTGCAAACCTAACCAGGATAAATCAGTTAGTGAAAATGAACGATGTCTACCTGGCCCTGGATGTTGCCCTCTGGTCCTGGAAGCTGTACTTCATTCTGATGGTCAGCAGGGGGCACCTCCTGCAACTCCGCCTCTCTGTACACGTTGTCTTCTGCTATCACTGCTGCCATCTGGCGGACAAAACACCATAAAACACATTTTATCTCCGTTCCTTTCATGTAGCCTAGAAAAAACTAACATACTAACTGTTAACTAAGGTAGATGATGATAATAACAATAATAATAATAATAATAATAATGTTTGGATTTTCTCCACAATCATATGAACATTAGTCATAGAGCAACAGGAAAAATTATACTTTTGAAAGAGTAAATATATACATTTGTGAATATGAGTTTACCAAATTGTTTAGTGTTTTAGAAACTAAATCTTATTAGGTGTTCCTAAACATTTACAGATTCATGTATGATCACAGCCCAGGTTTAGTCGAATATGTACTACCATGTTTATTGGAGTCATTAAAACTTTTACATTAAACATTAACATTAAAACAGTTAGACTGTGACTACAGAATCGATTCAATGCATTAGCTATTGTTTAACAACACTTTTCCTGGTTTTATTAAAACTGCAGCTGGATTCAAGACGATTTGAGGATTAAACTCAATTTTAGAAAACTAAGATTAGGTTTAATGGAATATTAACTACAACAACTTTATTAACAGTTGATCTCAACCATTTTGTCAGGGTAGATAATAATAATGATGATAATGATAATAATAAAAATAATACTTTGAAGCACACTGCCCAAGCATTTGACACTGGTTTCTGTTGGAATATTAACATGTGGATGGTTATTTACAGTGAGGAAAAATCATCTGCTCTACTATTAAACAAACATTGGAAAACTACTCACTTAGACTGCGGTCCTGTGTCTCCTGTGAGCGTTTAAGCAAACAGACAAAGGAAGAGATCATGCATTAAACGGATCTATTTTCAAAATCAAACTAATCGTCATAGTAGCCTACATCCCCTTTACAAAAAAAAAAATCTGCAGCATTAAACCCGTATTAAAGCAGTGAAGGGGAAACGAAAAAGTTACTCGTTTTCACTTCCCTTTCTGACTTGCGCACTCTTAAAGGTACAGTAACCTTATTTACTGAAAAGACCCGGATGTTGCTAGTTCAAGTTCCAAGTTTACTTCTCACGTGCACAAAATGTATATTGCTATGTATGGTATGTGTGCCTAAATCTGATCCAATGTGTGGCTTTTAGCAAGATTGTGTGGAGGAAAGTATTCATGTGATCGAATCTGAACATTTTCTACTACATTTTCAGGGAAATACCGAAAAAAAGAGCACTAGAGAGTACATTTCCCATCCTGCACTGCGTCCTACAAATATGGCTGCCATGGACATGAATTCCCAGAACACTCTTGCCTTCATTCTAATCCCATACACCTGCATCCAATCTTCAGCCCAATCACAGCAACAGTATTTAAGGACTTTCCATTCAGTCACTTTTGTGACGTAATTACTCAGCTTCCTTTGTAGTCGGTCATTACCAAGCCTTTATTCCTGGTGTGCCATTCTGGTTTTTTGATTGTGTTTGTTCCCTGATTTTGTATTTTAGTTACTCTATGGTATCCCATTTTGCTTTAGAATTTGCTGTAACAGTGACCATACTGATCGCTGTTTTGAGAAGGTAATCATCAATGTTAGCATTAATGTTAGACTAGCTTGTTGCTAATGCTACTCAGTATTGTCTGCTGGCTAATTTATTGCAGATGTTACTTTCTATTGTGTGCCATTGTTGCTGTACTGCAATTTCAGTCCAATATGTAGCATTAATGTTTGATGTTCACTATAGTAGAACAGTACAAATAGCCACACAGGCTTGTAACTGTAAAAGTGAGGGTAAAGTACCTTTTTATGGGCTTTGACAGAGCAAACTGAAGAACTGCATTTGAGGAGTCATCCATGTTTTGTTTTTTTCCCTCTTCCCATGTGCCCAGATGGGAATTATGTAATTACAACTTGCTAAATAGCACTTACAAGGCACCACAAACACAGCATTCAAGTTTAGATCACCTTATATTTCATTTACGTTTATTAATTTAGCAGACGCTTTTATCCAAAGTGACTTACAAATGAGGAAATACAAGCAAATATATAGGTTGTGTTTATAGACTTTAGGCCAACTCAAGAAAGGATAATGTGGCAAACTGATAATCAGTTGATCTGCTGGGAGGTACTGATCTTATCCTGGGTATCAGTATTGACCTTGATGTTGCCCTGAAATAAAAATGGGTATTGACTCAGACAATATTGTCAAATCCACTGATACATTGTATGCTGCAGATTTTGCACGTGAAAATATTATTTTAAGGCATGTTGTTTCACGTAACTTAGCAGCAAAAGCTTGCAGAGTGGTTGGGGCTGTGAGAATTAGGCAATGCTCAGAGCTCTTGCATCATATTGAAAATAAGATCGCTGAATCAGTTAACTGAGAAGCACAACTTGGGGGACTGGAGAAGAAAATGAATTGCATAGATTTTCAAATTGGTGCAAATATAGCTCATCAGCCAAGACTGGTATCCAGTTTTGCTTGTCAGTTTCCTTGGCACCAATCATCATGTAAATATACTGCCAAGATCACTCACATGCCAAAAATGATATCCTGTGGGAAGATTTTTGGTCAGGAGGGATGCACTTAATAATAAGAGATTACACTTAAAGACAGTCTGCACATTTTAACAGTATAAGTACATAATTACAAGTTTAAAATCACAAATTGTTACAACTATGTTTCAAGATTTTTTTTCAGCAGCTCTCTTAGTTTCTTTTGCTAACCTTATGTCACACAGTGTCAGAAATAGGCTCAGACAAGTCTATCTGAGCTGATTTCAGCATGTAGTTCTCTCACAGTGCTAATTAGTGCACATACAGTTCAATCACTTTAACAAAATGACTTGTTATATTAACCTTATAGCTCTGAAATGAACAATAAACTAAAAGGCAAAAGGAAATATAAAAGGTATTTTGTTGCCTTTTTGGGGGAATTTATGGAATTTGAAACAAAACATGCTTGCTTACATTGTAGACAAAATTGTGCTCCTGGTGCCTCAACACCCCTCAGGGTGTCTTTAATAACATGAGCTGTTGAAGTCTCAGTATGATCTGTTTATTGCTACAGTATTGATAGGATTTGTGCTTTTGCTCAACAGATGATGAACGGCAGAATCCTAAGACTAATAATTTAAGTAATGGTTTATTACAGGGCATTAATGCAATCTATCATTCCATCTTTTCTGACATGCACAAATCTTTGTTTAAAAAAAAAAAAAAAAAAAAAAAAAACCTTTTATTTTTACTCAATTATTTAAACTTTCCAGACTTTCTGTTTAATAATCATAAAAAGAGAACATGAAATGTAATGCAATTCAGCAGGATAATGCACCCTGCCACACAGCAAAAATGTTCAGGAATGGTTTGAGGAACATGACAGAGTTCAAAGTGTTGTCCTGGCCTCCAAATTCCCCAGATCTCAATCCGATCGAGCATCTGTGGGATGTGCTGAACAAACAAGTCTGATCCATGAAGGCCCCACCTCACAACTTACAGGACTTAAAGGATCTGCGGCTAACGTCTTGGTGCCAGATACCACAGCACACGTGGGTCGAGCTGTCAGAGCTGTTTTGGCAGAAAAAGGAAGACCTACACAATATCCAGCAGGTGGTTTTAATGTTATGGCTGATCGGTGTATACTAAAAGGCAAGGATTTAGAGCCTCAATATCAAATCTACAGGTGCATCTCATGGAAAAGTTCATTTTTGTCCATAATTTAATTTAAAAAGTGGAACTTTCATATATTCTAGATTTATTACACAAAGTGAAATATTTCAAACCTTTTTCTGTTTGAATCTTGATGATTACAGCTTACAACTCATGGAAATCAAAGATCCAGTATCTCAAAATATTAGAATAAAGAATTCATAATACAGAAATGTCGACCATCTGAAAAGTATGTTAATTTATGCACTTAGTCAGGGCTTTAGTCCTTTCGCCCAAATTACTGCATTAATGCGGCGTGGCATGGAGGCAAGCAGCCTTTGGCACTGCTGAGGTGTTCTGGAAGCCCAGGTTGCTTTGACAGGCCTTCAGCTCATCTGTATTGTTGGGTCTGGTGTCTCTCAGATTCTCTATGGGGTTCAGGTCAGGCGAGTTGGGTGGCCAATCAAGCACGGTAATACCATGGTCAGCAAACCAGTTACTAGTAGTTTTGGCACTGTGGGAAGGTGCCAAGTCCTGCTGGGAAAGGAAATCAGCCTGGAAGCATGAAGTGCTCTAAAATCTCCTGGTAGACGCTGCATTGACTCTCGACTTGAGAAAACACAGTGGACCAACACCAGCAGATGACATGACAACCAAAATCATCACCGACTGTGGAAACTTCACACTGGACTTCAAGCAACTTGGATTCTGTGTCTCTCCTCTCTTCCTCCAGACTCTGGGACCTTGATTTCCAAATGAAATGCAAAATTTACTTTTCATCTTCCCCATGATTGTGGTTATGTGTACTGAACCAGACAGAGATTAAAGGCTCAGGAAACATTTGCAGGAGTTTTGAGTTAATTAGCTGAAAATTTAATTAAAGCCCTTCAAACGATTTTCTCCACAGCTCCTTTTTTTTTTTTTTTTTTTACATTTTTAAAATAATTGTAATAAACAAGAAAGGGTATATTATAAGAGATTTAATTATACTATGCAGCAAATGTGAGTCTTCCAACATGATCAATAACACACTTGCACAGGTTTTGTACAGTGTCGGTATGAATTATTTGAACAAAAATATAAAAAGACAAAAAAAAAGCCCCACAGATTAAAACCAATGGAGAACCCAAACAAATGTAATGTCCATCATGCACAACCTGGTCCACATACATTTGGGCTTTTAGACAAAACACTAAGTGATGAGTAAGTCAATCATGTCACAGTAACTGATTAACAATTCCAACAAGGATTCTGCAATTTTGACAAGCAACCTGTGGGCAAATCATATCTGGGTCACCATTATTCCAACCCCAACTTCAAACTATGGAGAGAGGGAGAGCGAGATTTAACTGAAGACTGGTGAGGTGTCTTCTCACACACATTACTATACTCCACATCCACTTCATTTGGACGTCTGGAATATGTTAGTGCGTTTCCTGTCCCCTCTCCAGTCCACCCCAGGCCGCACTTTGTCGCTCTTTGAGAGTCCTGGTAGGTCTACCCAGTGCCGGTGGTTGCGTTCCTCATCATCTCCTCGTCCTGTACAGAGAGCTCAGTGAGTTTACGACCCAGCCTCTCGTGCAAATCAAGGTACTTGGCCACGCAGCGATCCAGACACACTGCTTCACCTTTCGACAATTCTGCTTCCTTATAGTGAGGAGGAACACACTTCCTGTGACATGCGTTGGTCATTCTGCAGGAGGAAGGAAATATTTTAGACATTTAAGCACACATTCTCGTGATAAAACCTACGAACATCCCACTTTCTGAGATTATAAATTAACTCTAATGCTAACACTCGCACCGTCATTTCCTGGAGACAGAACAAATTGTCAAAACCTGCTTTTAAGTGCTTTATGTCAAAAGTACTTAACTGAAAGCCATTTTTACTCATTTAAATAAAAAACCCCAATAGAGTGTCATCACATTACAACCCTGCCATCATCTGATCTCTCAAAGGCACCTTATCTGCAGAGCAAAGTAAATGTTTACCTAGGATGACAAGAATTATGATGTAATTACTGTGTAAACAGTGGTATCCACGCAACCAGAAAAATAACGTCCCACAACCCTCTTTACTCCAAAAACATCATATCAAGACCTTGTGCTCTGACCTGAGCTTCCGAAAAAGCTAGAAATTTGAAAAGAATTTCGCTAATGTACTTGTAGGACATGTGACAATAAAGGCTATTTTATTATTAAACAAATTTATTTTGACCATCTATCTCCATCATTTACCTGATCAGAAAATGTCACCAGCAATGAACTTAAGAAATTAGGAGTTTCCACATTATGGCTGAGTAATGCATCACACAAATAACACCACAATAATAGAGAACATTTTCATGATACACAATATGTAGTAAATTATTTGTCATCAGAACAGCATGTACACATTTGTAGATCCTGTGAAAAACTGAAGAAAAGGGAAAGAAAAAAAAATCAGCTGTTTGTTTCTGTGTAACAATGGATTCCTACAATTCTCACAGAAAATTGTGTTGTTTGGTAATTTATTGATGTATATGGAAGTATTTTGCGGACAATATTCAAAAGCAATTGCAAACTGTATTTTCATTTGCATTTCCTATTTGTGGGCACTTAAATTCAAATTAAAACACAAAACGTGTATTACCATTTGCATTTTCATTTACATGAACGTACAGTGTTTGCCAAATTTCAAATGGAAATGCAAAGTCCATTTGCATTTTCCGTGTGTCTAAAAATTGCATGATCTGGACAACTGTTCCACTGCAGAGTAAGACCGTATCACAACCCTGACCAAGATAAAACTGTAGATGAATGAATTCTTCACCAAGCATTTGAGTTAGCAGTTTGTTAATCTATTACCTTTTTTTTTTTTTTTTTTTAAATAAAATAATCCTTGGCTTGTTTTCATATTATACGAACCTTCCCAACAGGCTTTTTAGACTGATGGTACTTTTAGTCCCTGATCTGGTGAACTAGCATGAGGATAGGTTTCTGATCAATACTGCAAAGCACTTCTGCACGTTGCTCTTAATAAGGCTGTCTGCTTATAACACCAAATTTACACTATGACTGTCTCAGTCATTACAACCCCTGGCAAAAATTATGGAATCACCACACATGCAGGATGTTCACCCAGACTTTTTACATTGCAACAAAAAAAACAAAAACAGAAGTGACAAAACATGTTTGGGTTTAATAGCTGAACATTCTGGTTTCATGAAACATACCTCAAATAAATTAAATGATTTTTATTAATGACCCCCCCCCCGATCAATTAGAGGAAAAAATGATGGAATCACCTTGTAATTTGTGTTCGTATCAGAAGTATGTCTATAACAAATACCCACACAAGTCTAAAAATGCAAATTAGTCTGCAGTCAAAAGAGAGAGTGCTTACAGACCTTAACAAGCTGTTGGACTTGGCTAATTGAAAGGAAACATGGCACCAAACCAAGAGAGTTGTCAACTGAAACAATAGAAAGGATTATAAAACTCCTTCAAGAAGGAAATCCAACACGGAGTGTGGCAAAAGATGTTGGTTGTTCCCTGTCAGCTGTGTCTAAAATTTGGTGCAAGTATAAACAAAATGGGAAGGTTATAAAAGAAGGTCTACATACAGGTAGACCAAGATGTCAAAGAGTCAGGATAGAAAAATCAAAGCGATATGCCTTGAAAATAGATAAAGCACAACAAAACAAATGAAAAACAAAGAGACAGAAACAGGAGGCACTAGCTATGTTTCCATCCAAGTTGCAAATTTAATTTGAGAAAAATTGGAATATCGTATAAAACATTAGCGAATAACGCACCGTTTTCATCCCATGTGTTCAAGAGAACAGTCACTTTTCCTAAAATGGGAAACTGATGCATCTTGCTCACCAACATTTTTACTTTTTTGAGCCAATTATTCGATCACATGTGACTGTGTGAAAAAAAATGACATTTGTGATGCGCGTTGAGGAATTTATTCGGTAAATGTGTTTCCATCATAACTTATGCGCATATCTTCTTATCGAGTAAAAACATTGTCTCAATTGAGTGCATAAGTTTCTGATGAGTATTCTGGAGATTTTATTCGCATCTGGTGTTTCCATCAAAGTATTTTTAGGTGAATTTTGGGATATCGCATAAAAAACTTGGATGGATACATAGCCAATGGTTGTGACAGAACTGTAAGAAATTCACTGAATGAAATTGAATTTACATATAGAAAAATCCAAATGAAAACCAGCACTAACACCTACACAGAAGAAAACAAGGTTACACTAGGCTAAAGAGAATCAATCATGGAGTGTGGATGACTGAATGAAAGTGATATTCAGTGATGAATCACAAATCTGCATTGGCCAAGGAGATAATGCTGGGACCAAGTACTATTGTTTATTTGCTATGAAAAAAAAGCACCCACAAACGGTGGGGAGTCCATCTTTATGGCCAGTGGTTGTAGCTGGTGAATGAAATAAGGTTAAATGTTCAGAAGTGTTAACCCTTTGTGTCAATTAAAAAAAGTTACACACACACACACACACACACACACACACACACACACACACACACACACACACACACAGGTCCCTAGTGGACAAAAATGTCCATGTCTAAAAACATATTAATATTTTTTTCCACTTTCAATGACACTGGTTTAAAAAAAAAAAAAAGTATCAGTTCTGATCGTAATTACCAAACATTTTCAGAATTTTAACCCTTTAAACACTGGTTTCTTTACATAATGCAAACATCTTCAAAATTCAGTAGCCTTCTTTGACTCATGTACATGGGGTGGGATTTGTGATTTCCAGTACAATATAATTTCATTCTTTCAAACTGTTCACACACACTAAATTCTCAGCACACACATATAAACCACAACCCTGATATCCATACAAAACACCCACACAATTATAACTGCATCATTTATTCAGTTGGTCTGCAGCGCTCTATAATACAGCACAATCAGAAGAAAGGAAAAGCATGTATTTTCCCTATAGACCAAACCTGTGGAAATACTACACATTTCAGAATTTTTTTTTTTTTTATAAATCCAATGTTTTGAAACCTTGTCAACAAAATAAAAGCTTAACACAGAATGCATGATTTTATACTTAAACATCATGGGGATTAAATAATGCAGTTTGAATGGTTTTCAATTTCAATTTTTGTCCTTAATGTCCTGAGTGTAACTATTATATGTATCTAGTTTAAAATAGATTTATGAAAGCAAATGAGGGTGAAACATTAAAATTCCAATAAAAACACACCATTTGCAAAATTTATGCTGTTTGCATCAACACAGACAAAATTATTATTATTATTATTATTATTATTTTTAATGAAAAAGAAAAAAAATGTCCATAAGGATGCACAAGTGTTAAATGAAGCAGAATTTTAAAGTGCTTGTGAGCACTGTGGCCTTCCAGGACTGGAGTACAACACTCCTGATGTAGGAATACAGTGTAAATGGGGGTCTGTCTCCTGAAATAAACTTAAACACTGCTTTATAGCAATACTGGTGGGACTTTTGTGCTACAGACTGTAACAATGTCGTATACAAGCACTAGACCAGTGGTTCTCAACCAGGGCATCATTTGGGTACTCGCTGTATTTTATTGCTTTCCAAATAGAATGTGCATAAATGAAAAACCCCGCGTTCCCTCTCCCTCTGTATTTTCTTTTTGCTGGGGACAGGCGGAGCTTAGCCTGCCTTTTATCTAGCCGTCAGTGCAGACCAGTGTTACCAACTTAGCAACTTTTCAGACCCCTTTAGCACCAAAAAAAAAAAAAAAACTAAACTTTTTGGACAAACCTTACAACTTTCTAAATGTGGCCAGTACTGTCCTGCAAGCGCGAGGTCTTGCTTTCCCACTGCACTCACACCTCTCTCTGGGTCTGCTCTGTTCAGTGAGGGGCTGAGAGCCGGAGATTTAACAATGTCATGAATAGCGAGATGCCCTTCGTCCCAGTTTACACCATTCATTTGCGAATGTTTTTAGAACGCAAGACAAATGGAGTACAACATGTTTTACATAAAATAGTCCACGTTATTACAGCCTAGTTCTCTTATTCAAAGTAGTTATAGGGTTCAGAAACATTTTTGATCATTCCTGTCCGTTATATAGTTGTATAAAAATCATGTTATGAAAAGTATTTTTTTTTAAAAAGTACAAAAACATCCATCAAAAACATACATATATACACTATATATATATATATATATATATATATATATATATATATATATATATATATGAGACAGGGGAGGCTTGAGGGGGGCTTTAGTTACAAAAGGTTGAGAACCTCTGCACTAGAAAACTAAATCAGAAAGAGAGAGATATCAGACCTGTGTGTTTACTGTATATTCACACTTTGTATAATACTGTGTATCGAGCTGCTGTTGTGTGTTACACCATGGCTCTGTAGAAACAACATTAGGTCCCAATCTATACAAGTTATATTGATGAATGGCTAAAAAAAAAAAGTCTGCTCAAGTTGTCTCAGGGTTGCTTGAGGAGCCCTTGCCTTCAGAAATGACACTAAAAACCTCTGCATTCTGCACATTACAGGCTTCATAGAGAATACACAGCTTATAACAGTATAGTGAGACGCATTTGAATTAATTATAAATGTCATGTGTTCTAGTACAGGCGTTAGCTAGCTAGCATGTTCAGAATACTGTCCACATACAACAATGAATCATTTTAGATATTTGTCGATTTAACAGAGACACGATCACGCACTGCTTAAAGCATTAAGAGATAAACTAGATGATTTTGTTTTAACGGGACAACAGCTACAAATCGAAGGACGTTTATGCAAACCTTCCATTAGCATGCTAGCAGATATAAACGTTACCGGTTGTACATGTCTGCCATCATTTCCACCTCGAGTTCGGCCGCCAGTTGCTGCGCTTTCATGGGGTCCATGTTGGATTTTCAGCCCGTTTAAACCCCAACCAGGCTCCAATTAAATGCAGTAAACTGACAGCAGCGTTTAACCTTCAGTCAAAGGAGAGCGGCACAAACGCACGTGGATTGTCAATGCCTGATCAGCGTCCTCTACCCAGCTGGACTGCGCATGCGTGAAATTGCGCGCATGCGCAGTTCAACCAGGTTGTTTTCATGTGCGATACTCCACACATCATGTGTAATACATGACTAGCTTTAATACCGTACAGCCAGTTTAATTCACTGTAGCTCTTCGTATGTCCCCTGACAAACAAGGATGATTCGTAAGACAGTATGTACACGATTTGGTCAAAAGTATGTGGACACCTGACCATCACACAAACAGTATATGAGCCTGTTGGACATCCCATTTCAAGGCCATGGGCATTAAATATGTAGTCCTTAAATATGTAGTGGTATAATGCATGTTATACCACTTCATGGTCTAGCTGTTGTTGATTATAAATGTTTCCTTTTCACAATAATAGCAATTTCAGTTGACTGGGGCAGATCAAATTGACTTGTAGCAGAGGTGGTATCCCATGACAGAAGTCACTGGGTTCTTTATTAAGACCTATTCTACTGCCAGTGCTTGTCTATGAAGATTTCCTGGTTATGTGCTTGATTTTATGCATCTATTAGCAATGGGTGTAGCTGAAACCCCTGAAATCAATAATTAGGAGGGGTGTCCACATACATTTGGCCATATAGTGTATATCAAATGTGGTGTCATAATTGTACATTTTGTAACAAATGCGTAGAGACTGTTGTTCATTTATTGTGGTACTGCCTATTTATAATACATGGCAAAACTTTGTGCTTTTATCATTGATATTGATGAGCATTTTAGTTGATCTTTTCTTGTTCTTCTAAAAACCCATGAAGATATGTACTATATGCATGCTTAAAATGACAAATGAAATAGTAATAATGGCTAAATTCCATATCCATAAATGTAATTTTTTTTTTTTTTTTTTTTAAATGTAAGATGCCATGTTTGAATTCCTTTGAAAGTGATATGACACATTGATATAATTCTGCCCAGGGGCAGGCAGGTGCCACCCTGTGACTTCCATAGTGTAAGGTCTCCATGTAAAGTAGGCTGATGTAATTTTAATACATTTTATATAATATATTCAATAAATTCATCTTTAGAAACTGCTTTATCCTGGTCACGGTCAACGTGGATTCAGAGTCTATCCTGATAACACTGGGCACAAGGCAGGAGATTTTCCCAGTGGATTGGACACCAGTCCTTCACAGGGAACCACTCACACACATCAGCACACTCATTCACAGCTAGGGGTGTACCTAGACCAGTGTAGCCAAACAAAGTAATGACAGCAGGAGGAAATCTGAGAACCCAGAGGAAACCCACAAACACACAGGGAGAATGTGCAAAACACCATGTAGACAATAACCTAAACTCAGGATTGAACCCAAGACCATGGACCCACTGCACTGCTGTGCCTTAATAATCTAAAATAATGATTGCTCATTCAATATGAGAAATATCTTTTCCACAAACTGTAGGCTTTACTTAATTACTTAAACAAGAGACAAACAAAAATACAGTTATTGGTCTTTTTTTAGTGCAGGAAAAAATGCACACAAATGAATTAATCCAACTAAAGCACTTGTCAGCACCTATCTGCATAAATTACACTTTTAAATAAATATAAATAATCTTAACAATAACAAAAAATACCTGAAAAAATAAACAGAAATTTACCAGTGCTAAACTTTTTTGGTAAACTGAGTAAAACATTTAGGAAAAGATTTTGATGCTTGCAAAGTGTAAGAAAAGTTCAATTGGATTCCTCTCCAGTCACATCAACCTCTTCTTCCTCCTCCATCCCTCTTACTTCTTCCTCATCTTCCTGAATAGTGTTGCACTGAGTACCAACTACAGTGCATGGCTGAACAGAAGCGTCAGATATGTCATCCACAACAAGCTCCTCTTCAGCACTGCTGCAGTCCTCTGCTGACTCAGTGCTCACATCAGGCAGAAACACTGCTGATGTACCTAAGGTAGTGACTGAGGAGCTGCTGAGATCAGACTCCTCTCCACATTGAATAGAGGATGCTTCAGTATTTATCATTTCTGAAGTAATCTCAACTGTAGCTGTTTAAAAAAAAAACAATAAACAAATTAATAAACAACAACCACAATAAAATGTTTAATTTGGATAACGTAATCAAAGATTTCAAAATAATTAAGTGAAATTCACAGAAATTTTGCAAGCTTGTTCAGAAGTTGTACAAGACTAACTTGTAATCTAAACTATCTTGTAAGCCAATACCGGAGACCAAAAAATGGAATTTCCACCTGTTTTGGGGGTGTCTGGGTTCAGCATTGAATGTATTTGTGCTGTCACACTCCAGAGTAGTGGTTAATGGCTCAGATGAAAGTAGACACTAAGGGCTTTAAGAATCTGCAGTTTTTCATAAGTATTTCTTTTTTTTTATTTTTATGTAGCCTACTAAGTTTAAATGTTATAATTTTATTGTGGCCGCTGCATACAGTCTTTTACTATCAAAAAAAGCTTTAGTTGTGCTGTCAGTTTTATTTCTGTACCAGTGTTATTGTTGAGAGATGTGAACAGTTTGCCCAACAGGGCGCTCACACCCCTCCCCTTTCCAATCGTCCTGCTCACCAGCAGCTAAACACAGAGTCATGATACTCTACACACAGAAACCCAACAGCGTCCTGACTAATCTTAGAACAGATTTGCAGCAATAAAATAATTAATTTGATTATACTGATTGAAAATGTCAGATAAGTCGATTTCCATTCCACCTGCGCCATGAAAACACCAGTGTGCGAGAAAAGGTTAAAATGGTCGGTAGTAACTGAAAGCCAAAAACAGGCCAAATGCTATGCATATAAAGAAATGTAGTGAATAAACCCAGACCAGTGTGTCAAAATGTATTAATACTATATGTTATGTTACACAATTAACACTATCCATTAGCTACTGTTCTCTTAATGAAGTGTCTTCATTTTTATTCAGAAACTTTTTTCTCAGTAGAATAAGAAGAATAGGTTTATTTACATTAGTCTGTTAATATAATTATGAAAGTAAATATTAGCAAGAGCATTGTTAACAGATCATGTATGCTGTGGGACGAGAGCCAGCAGTGACCAACAAAGGATTTGTCAAAACAGGAAGCAATTTATTGTCCTCATCTTAGATAGAATTTAAAGCTTTCCCCTAAAGATTAAAAATAGCAAACACACATCCAACTAGAGTCTCATTCCTCAAACCTGATAGGCATTGTGTTTGTTTAGCAAAACTTTACTTAACTGTATTTCAGTGAAGATACTAGGTTGTATTCATAAAATAATTGAAAGTCAAGAACTCTTGTAACTAACCAAGAGGCAATTCCACTAAGAGCCAATTCCACCAAGAGGCAATTCCACTATATTCCATTAAAACAGTTATATTACAAGATGCATACAGCATCCTGGGTAAAGCTTAACCTTAAGGAGTATTTCTGTGTCAGAAGTAGAGCTATAAGTTAGTAAATGCTATTAAATGCAATCCATATTGTATATGCATGTAATGTTAACCCTACATGCTACAGGTTTCTCTGTGGTTCTATCACTGAGTCCATCATTAGCAGTGGAGATCTACGGATTAGTGTGCTGTTACAGGAAAATAATCCATGGCAGGGTGGTATGATGTAGCCTGACGAGAAGCACCATTACTGTTACCACACTGAAGCTGATTATTTACCAAGAACTGCACATTTTGAAGATTTTTTTTAAAATAACAATTACTAAAAGCAATTTGCTAACAAGTATAATTTTTTATAGTTAAAAGCAATATTTTATAGTTACATTAAATGTTTTGAACATTAGTTCACTCACATAAACAGTCATTTCCTTACCAGACTCTCTTTTCTTTCTTTATTGTGTTTAAAAAAGTAAAAATAAATAAATAAAATAAAAACATCCTGTATGAAAACCCTCCATTCATATAGGAAAATTTTAAGTTACAGTATT
Organism: Ictalurus furcatus; assembly: GCF_023375685.1. Lineage (NCBI taxonomy): Eukaryota > Metazoa > Chordata > Actinopteri > Siluriformes > Ictaluridae > Ictalurus > Ictalurus furcatus. The sequence continues at coordinate 27,983,769 of NC_071257.1, read as the reverse complement.
ACCGCTGACTGTTACATAGCACTAATCCTTATAAAAATGCTGAATAAACATCTTCTCATAGAAAACGTAAACAATTCAACAGCATTCAGCAGTGCTGTGGTGTAAAACACTGACCATTATTCCAGGTTGAATAATGCTAAATCTGTGTTCAGAAACAGAAACTATCATGGCATAGACTACAAACTGTCAGTATACCATGATAGTGTAATACAAACTCTCAACCTGCCACACCCAGACAGCTTATTATAGATCTGATGAGGAAAACACAATTTGAACTTTCACATAGTGTACATGTAAAATATACAAAACTCAATGTTACCTTCATCTGGTGGCATGACTTCAGCTTCAGTCCTTAGAACCTGCTGTCCACTGAATTCTTCCTCGTGAGCAAGTGCTTCTGCATCATTAGTCACCTCAACAGACAACTGGTTTTCCTCTACATCAACATTATCAGTGTTTGCCCTTGTAGCAACTACTTCATCTCCATGACCTGTAGCAAGCTGAGCACTCTTATCCATCACATCCACCTCAATATCACTTATCCCAGCTTCAGATTCATTAATTCTACTGATTTCTATATGATCTGTTTTCTTTATTGCATTCTTCTTTACTTTCTCCTTGTTACAACCTTCTTGTCTTTCCAGATGAACAATTTGAGTGCTCACAGTCCCTTCAAGATGTAGCTCTTTGGTCTTGATTAAGGTTACTTCTGTTGGCTCATTAGAAAGACTTTCTATAACGTGTTCATCTGTTGTTGGATTCTCCATCATGTTTTCAGGTGTAAAACGATGGAGTAATGTTGTAGTTGATTCATGCTGCATGTTAGTTTCCACCCCAAAATGTATGTTAAAATCCCTTGCTGGTGGAACTGTACACAAATGAGAAGCAGCATTCAGATCAACAGCCTCATGAATGGATAAACCAGTATTCAGAGTAATCTTAGCTTCTTTTACAAAGTTTACATTCACCAAACATCCTTTCACATTTTTGGATGAACTTTCAACTTGTTTTTTTGAATCCACTTTCTTGTCTACAACTTCATCAGGTTTATCCGTCCCTGGTACACCTCTCTCTATCGCAATCTCTTCAGTTGTATTTGTCTTTTCCTGTTTGTTGTTGTCCGTCATTAACTTGGTACTCATGTGATCAGGCTCGGGAGGTTCTCTGTGCCTCTTAAAGAGGAGACTTGGAAGTAGACTAGTCCTAATTTTTCCATCAGTTTTCTGCAAAATCGATCTTAATTGATGAGTGACAGTGGTGTCTAGACTGAAAACACTCTGATGGAAAATCTTATCACAAAAACTTGTTTTCATAGCGAGGCTAGCATACCTTTTGGGCTGGTTGTTTTCTTCTCTGTTCAGGTTCACATCTGAAAAGACTTTTTTAGGCTCTACGAAGGGATTTTCCAGTTCTGTTACTGGTACTTTACTCTTTTCACATTCATTGATTAAATCCTTTAAAGGACGTTGCTGTACTTTAGTGGCCCTCCCACTCTCATGTTTTGGTACACGCTCCTTGCTCATTTGTGTTAACTGTAAGTCATGATGGCTGGAAGACGGTGAATCATTAAGGACTGCAGATGAACTGTTAAGTTTACTTATTTTGCTTAAGTTTCCCATTAGGGCTTTAGCGCATGTTCTTTTTTGAAGGGGCCTCCCACATCCATGTTTTGCCACCAAAGAGGCAGATTGTTTTGTATCCCAAGCATCTTTTTGGCATGTCCCTTGACCTTTACACTTGAAAGGCTGACCTATCTGGCAGAGTGCCAGGTTCTCTGGAGATTTCAGATCTTCTGACACTGGTTTCCCTGTCTTGGCAGCCTTCAGGCAATCCATTTTCTCAGCGGTTACAGGGCTGCGAATGTCTTGCATGTTATCAACAGGTCTTATATTCTTTATCTTCACAATGTAGGGATTCACTGTTTGTGTATCAACTCCATTTGGGTAACCAGCCATCTTTGCTTTTTTTCTGCAAGGCTCATTAACAGCTTCAACACTGTTCCTTGCTGTAGATATTCCTCTGACTACTGAGTCATTCATCTTTCTGTTCAGTATGCTGTCTTCTGTCCCCTTAAGCAGTTTGTTCTCAAAATCTGGCATTTTTGTCTTTTTCTCATTTGATTTACACTCACTGGCCTCTCCATTGTGATCTCTATTTGATCTTAAAGGGCATGAGTTCTTCCCTACCACTGAACAATGTATCTCATTTACATGTAGAGAAGTACATGATGGATTCTGTTGGTTAGTTTTGCCAGGAAGTGCTTGTGGTTGAATTGGAGACGACATGTATCTCAATGCGGGCTGGAGGTTGACATGTGATGCAGAAAGGCATGAAGAAAATTCCAGTGGTCTTAAAGGATCTTGTGGAGAAATACCAGTTGTTTCGCCTGCGTCTGACATAAGAGGTGAAAGACATCTTGGGAGCCTCATCTCACTGAAATCAGCCCAATTATCAGAATTGGGGGCTTGACCAACATCTAATGATTGCCAGACTGACACCTTATCTGTTACATGAAGCTGGTCCGGACACTGTTTTCCTACTGGTGTGGGATCATCTTGTGCTGCATTACTTCTTGGGATTTGAGTTGGTAGATCACAGGCATCTTCACTGGCATCACTCACAATCTGCTTCCCTGACTGTGCAGAAGTATCCGCCCCCAAAATGAAATGATTATATACGGTCTTCAACTCAACTACATTTTGATGCTCAAGACCTTCGGTAACAAAAGTATGTTTAGATGGCACAATGTTTGTTTCGGGGCATGGCTTTGTAAATGATGTATCAATATTTTTCTTTTGTGTCATACATGGAGACGTATAGGAAAATGATGTTGGGCAACTTGCTACTGAGGCAACATTCTCTAGATCCCATTTTTTGCAATTAGATAGGTCCACAGACCCTACAATAGGAAGCATAGTCACAGTTAAGACATTAAGACATGCATATTAAGTTAACCAGACAAAAAAATTAGACACACTCATCAATATCATAGTGTTACTGATGAGTGTGAATAGGCTGTGCATCTGGATGAATGTGCACTATATGGCCAAAATTATGTTTAATTATATTACCTGTCCATCACACCAATATGCTGGGCATCTACAAACTGTTGCCACAAAGTTGGTAGCACACTGTCTTGAATGTTGTAGTATTGAGATTTCCCCTCACTGGAACTTACCCACACATGCCCCTGTGCAAAAATCAAGGCCCATATAGACATAGTTTGCCGATGTTGGTGTGGAAGAACTCGAGTGGCCTGCACAGAGCATTGACCTCAACCCCAATGAACAGCTTTGGGATGAACTGGAAGACTGACTATGCCCCAGGCCCCCTCACCCAACATTAGTGCCTGATCTCAGTAATGCTCTTGTGGCTGAATGAACACAAATCCCCACAGCCACGCTCCAAAAACTAGTGTAAAAGTCTTCCCAGAAGAGTGGAGGTTATAATAACAGCAAAAATGGAATAAATCTGGAATGGGATGTTCAACAAGAACATATGGGTGTGATGGTCAGGTGTTCACAAACATTTAGCCATAGAGTTCAAGAGTATCCGGCTCAGGAGTGTTCCTGAGGATTTTTAACAATGTGTTCACTTACTGGCCAGTTTATTAGACATATGTACCATGTTGGGACCCTAATAGGTGTACCAATAGAGGCTAGATATTTTCAGGAACTGCTGGCTGTATATATTTTCTCAACCCAGCACTGACATTGCACTGTTTAAAACCCCCAGCAATGCCAATGTGCCTGATACACTCATAGCAGAATCACAAACACTACCATGTGAGCAGATACAAAGCAGCATTCCTAATAAATTGATAACACCCATGCTGAAACTTACAGTCCCACTGAGGAGTATGTTTGAAATATGTGTCGGTTACACACGACTGATCTTAAATTTATATTTATCAATACATCTTTCTTGTGTCAGGTGTGTTTTTTTCCTTAGCTGATTGGAAAGTTCTATTAATCAGCTGGATCAGTGATGATTTCATGACATTAAAATATGCAGATGGTCTACCAGAATGTCAGGAGTGATTTTAGTTGACAATTTTAAAAACATGCTGTACCATTAAACTTTTGTACCTGCTTCTCTTTGTTCAGAAGTGCCTGATGTTGTTCCAGATCCCATAGCTCCTAGATTATGGCCAAGCAAACAAAGATATGAAGCTGGTGAATTAGCTACAGCTGCACACTTCTCCGATTTTTGATCCAGCTGCGCATGCATGCTGCTGTTCCCCTCCACTGTGACCGAGGGCAAGATGTTTAAACCCACTGTGACCGTCTCTAACAGCTTTGCAATATGTTCATCGGACTCCTCGGGCTGTGACAAACATGATGGAGGTTTCATTTGTAAAGGGGCAGAGTGAGGAACGGGATCAGTGGTATGGTGACAAAAGTGCTCTGAAGGGGGCCTGGTGGGTGTGGCAGGAGGAGGCATGGTCAGCTCTGAGGGAGGTGTGAGCGTGACAGTTTCAAGATTCTGACAGCAGGGGCTCAGCTGGACTTCTACAGAGCCCTTATGGGTCTGTGAGAACGGCGTCACCATAGAGTCCAAGAGAAACAAGACAGAAGCAAATGTCAAGAAAGAGAAGTAGACATACAACATATGAGAGAGTAGAACCTCTGACCATACAAGTGAAAAGGATTATGGTGCTTCAGAATCAACATGAAGTTATTTGACAGTAAACTACAGACAAATTATTTACTGAATCTGACCCACTCTGGAAAAAGAGCTGTTACCTCAGCAAGACTGTGCGTCATTGGTGGGTCATCAGAAGATCCACAAGTTTTTGATCCATCAACTGCACTTTCCTCTTGGACACTAGCAATCTCCCACAATGCCCCACTCCTCTGCCTCTTGAGTTTAATCTTCAGTGAGATCTGTGTGTCTCCCTGGAGTACAAGCACAGAGTTAAAAAAAGAATCTTTCCTCCTATTTCCTTTTGTTTTCGCCAAAAATTCTGACAGGGTCTTCGCAACGTCGTAAAATTGAACTAGTTCTTATCTCGGATTATCTTTTGTCAATTTACTTACCGTCTTTGAAATTTTTGCTCTTTTCTTCTGCTTTTGAGTTTGCTGACGTTTGGCGTGCACTCTAACCAACCTGCTGTTCGACGCAGAGTGAGCAACAAGCTCATCTATCCAGGGAAGACCAGCATCTGGAGAAATGCTGTTATATTCACTAGGTACATCAGTTAATTCATCAGGCAGGTCTATAGACATCTCTGGCTCTGATGTGTCTGCAAAGTGAGCTTCAGTGCTGTCTATCTGAGTGCCTGAATGAGAAAAGTTCTTTTTCCTGGACAGGATCTGTACGCTTGCATCTTTCCTTCTCCCTCCTGTCTCTTCTGTCTGCAGTCCAATCTCCCTCCAACTTGCACTTTTATTCTGATGCCAGTTCACCTGTTTTTGCTTCCCTTCCATAAAGTTACTGAATCCCAGCCTGTAAGCAATGTCAATCACTTCCTGCTGTTCATCCAAGCTCTCTCCCCCCATCTCACCTGAGTATATGAACCCAACCAGCTTCATCAGGGCATGAGCCCCTACTGCTTCCAGCTGTACTAGTCTACTCTGGCCCACTGGAAGTGAAGGAGCATTGGCAAAGGCTCTATAAAAAACTGGGCTGAGGGCAGACAACACACAGCTATGGGCAGGAATAGAGACACCTAAGAAAGGAGAACAAATACACATTAATAGAAATGGCTACAGTGGATATGAAGTTTACTGTCTCTGTAAACAGACAAAGGCAACTGCAGCGTAATAAAGCAGTTAGCCACAAGAGGGCGTGTTACAGTTCTTTTATTAAGTATAAAGATGTTCTTAGGCACAACTTGAAGCAGAGTACCTAAAACCAGCTTTTCACAAACAGCAACAAAAACAGTATGATCAAATCCAGTGTTCAATAAATTATTTTATTTACTATTTATTAATAATATTCCCTGCGAACAATTTTTCCACCACACAATGAAGTCTAAGCATAACAGGCTAAGATTAGGGTATTCCATGTCCAGAACAGTGACTTAAATGTAATGGTTTTATTGGTTTCAAACTTGGTGCATTAATACAAAAGGACCATTCCATGTCAATTCTGATAGGGCTGCTGCTACATTTGTTGCCTGTGACCTAAAACAGTAAAGTATTTTGGATTAATTGTAACATTACTTTTTTTTCACTCCCCTGAAAAAGATAATGTTTTCTAATTTAAAAATATCTTATCTGGGAAGTCATGTTTAGGATTTAATATCTCCAGAAATATTATTCCAGGCCATGTGACATTTGGCAGACATAAAAACAAGCTTGTTTTCTATCTTACTGAATGCTCAGAAGTCACCGCAGAGGGCAATCATGGGGTTCTCAAAATGGGAAACAGTGCAAAATTTCCAAACGCGAGTGCTATTAGGGGCATATAGTCCAACTTTAATAGGCACAGATGCTAAAAGTTACAGTTTATGCTTAAATTAATACATTTCATTGGCTTAGTGTCAAAAATCCAAGGTCTGGAACAACCAATAGATTTCAAGATATTAAGAACGTTACAAGATAAGTTTTTAAAAAAATGATTTAGACATGGCCATATGTTGATTTTGACTCACTAGCAGAATCATGAAAAATGGTGTGAAATGTGTTTAAAGAATCGTCATGTTATGTTACAATTGAAAATTATTTCAATCATTTTATTGACTCATTTGAATCGAAAAATTATTGAATCAATCATTTTTCAGCCAGAGACAGAGTGAATATTAGTAGTAGTAATACACCTTGATTTTTGTAAGGTCCTGTTAAAAGCTGACTGCTTGAGACTTTGGGTTTTAAAAGTAAGCTTAACCTGGTATTTAATTCCTTCCCTTCTTCTGTCACAGTTCCCTTCCTTCTCACCCTCTGTCTGCAGAAGTGTATCACAGTGCAGGCTGCATTGCTGCTGTTTCTGCAGTTCACAAAGGAGATGCAGGGCAAAGTCAGGCTGCTTGTACCTCCACATCCTAAGGGGGGGGAGTAAAATAAATGCCAAAACTTGCATGATCAGACATGTCATATTTAATTACCCCAGTTCTTAATGCAATACATCATCCAAAGCAGAGGATCCACATGTTCTACAGCCAAAATGTTATATAAACATTACATCTAGAGATATATCTATGAACCTGAAGTCACGAATGGTATTTTGCTTCAGAACAATGTGATAAATCTTTCTATTCAATTGTGATCCATTTCACAGAAAACTGGTCTAAACTTGAATACTGCTTAGATATCTTGTGTGCTCTTCACACAAAATAAATCAATCATCGTACCACATGAACTCCAACCTCAAACCAATAACAGAAAGGCAGCTTAATAACTAGATGAAAACTAAACAGGCAGTGAAACAACTTCTAACTAAACCCGTGATTAACCTCCGATTAAAACACTTGATGGCATTAATGTAGATTGTACATCATTACGGATTTGTCCATTTAAAAAGGTAAACAGGAAGAATATTAGTCTTTATATTAATCCTACAGATACTTTTTTCTTCTTGTTTGTGTGAAAACTAGTCTATTATAAAAAACTTGTCAAACTAATTAATTTAAAATGTATAAATCTCCAAATGAAATTCAAATGTGATTCACTGTAATTAATAAAGTAAATCCGGGTGTAATGTAAAACCAAAATAGTATTAAAATAGTGTCTTAAATAGAAAAGTCGGATACAGCTGGATTAATAGATACAAGTCTAAATTGTTTATTGAATAAATGCATGTTTAGCAGTCGGATTTACTACATAAAATGATGATGGTTATCATGTTCCTTGGACACAGTGCAGTCAGAGAGTGCTGTTTGATTTACCTTGATAACAGATTAAAGGTTTCTGTTTCCTGCCTTCATTCAGAAAGATAACTGGTTCATTTTACAAGCGGTCGCTAATAGTAACTATTTCACTAACTAGACAGATAAATCGTTCAGCATTTTGTCCTACTAGTTAGCCAATAACACAGAAATTTATTCAGTGACATTACCCTCACTTCTTTCCTTTCTTGTGTTGTTAGTTTCGCACGAGCGAGATGAGCTACAAACACGCGCTGACGTCATTGACGCCATTGTTAGCTACGCGCGAAATAGCATACTAGCTTACTACATAGTGTACGTCACACTCGCAATCTATATTAACTAGACAGCATACTAGCTTACTACATAGAGCACATCACACTCGCCATCTTTATAAACTATACGGCATACTAGCTTACTACATAGTGCATATCACACTCGCCATCTATATTAACTAGACAGCATACTATCTTGATACATAGTGCGCATCACACTCGCCATCTATATTAACTATACAGCATACTAGCTTGATACATAATATGTCTCACTCCTCCACCTATAGTAATTAGACAGCATACTCGCTTACTACATAATCGCACTCTGCCACATAGTAACTATACAGCATACTAGCTTACTATATAGTACACATCACACTCTGCCACCTATAGTAACTATACAGCATACTAGCTTACTATATAGTACACATCGCACTATGCCACCTATAGTAACTAGCCAGCATACTAGCTTACTATATAGTACACATCGCACTCTGCCACTTATAGTAACTAGACAGCATACTAGCTTACTATAGAGTGCACATTACTCTCGCCATCTATATTAACTAGACAGCATACTAGCTTACTACATAGTGCACATTACTCTCGCCATCTATATTAACTAGACAGCATACTAGCTTGATACATATTATACGCCTCACTCCTCCACCTATAGTAATAAGACAGCATACTAGCTTGCTACATAGTGCACATTACACTCATCTTTAGTAACTATACAGCATACTAGCTTACTTTATAGTACACATCGCACTCTTCCACCTATAGCAACTATACAGCATACTAGCTTACTATATAGTACACATCGTACTCTGCCATCTATAGTAGCTAGACAGCATACTAGTTTACTACATAGTGCACATTTACTCTGCGGTCACTAGAATACAGTCGGCATCAGGCAAACTGTGCCTCTTTTCGCAAAATCTTCTAAAATTCCATTAAATTACCTGATTCATTTATTAATGTCTTCTCTATCATTTTATGTTAAAATATTTAACATAACGTTATGTCCTCCACTAGGACAGCCATGCTCACACATACAATCACTTTATTTCAGTTTTATTCCTAAATATCTATTCAAAGCGTTAAAACAGGCTACTTGTAAAATTGTGCATGTTTGATGTGGATGTGTACAATTTAATTTAACCACATACAAGCTATGAAGTAAAAGTAGCATTTAACAATTTTATTTAGATATTACAAGTACATAAATCAATGTTATCTTTTGGTGTCTATGTTCATCTTGACTAGGAATAAATATCTCATAGGAACCACAAAAATAAGAAATACTATCTCACACTTAAAAATCTGAAGCATCTGTCCCAGCCTCCTCTCTGGTATTTATTGCGTTTGATTTCTGCATAAAGTTAAGCCTTGTCTGGTCCCGTCCACGTCTTTGATAACTTACCTTGTTTAACTTGAAATAGATTTTTTAATAAATTGTTTCCTCCTCCTTACAGGATGTTTGTCGCTTTCTCCATGAACCCAGGATTGACCTTAGTCATAATATGTAGCAGTTTTTTTTAATAATAAAAAAAAAGAACAGAAAAGAAAAAAAAGAATTCAGTTTGCTCCTTGAACTTCATGGCCTCACACAAGATTTGTGAACCTCTGCCCATCTCATGAAAACACACTTTTATTCCAGGTCAGTTGAAAGTTTACAGTAGTAGTCGGTTACAGTAACTGATATCCCTTAAACTCATTGACAACTGCCCAGAAATAAGCTAGCAGAAATATTGCAAGCATATAACTGCTTTGTTTCATCATATCTGTCTCATATCATCTCTTTTCATTTCATTAACAAGGGGACAATAAAGTGGCTGCAGATTTAACAGCATTAACAGATACATACATGGACCTTTGATCAAGACTCTTAACCGTCTCTGCTCCAGAGACCTTATCACAGCTGACCTTGTGCTCCTGACCACATCATAAGCTGGGTTATAAGGAAAAATTTCATTGTACTGTACTTGTGACATTATAAATGGCTCTGTTCTTCTAAATGTCTTTGTCTCCCGAATTTCATTTGGCTCATAATGGAAGATTAATTCAGCCTAACATCTGTTACACCAAAATACCTAAAACCTTAGCATTGAAAGTTCCAGGAATAGTCACACATGACTTCTATCAAAATTTAAAAGCGCCCTCTAGGATGTATTACTGTATCAAGCACAGTGACTCATGGATTAGGCTCCAGATCCACCATAACCCTGACCAGGATAAGCGGTTACTGAATGTTCATTACAGCAAAAAGATGTAACTTTTTTAAAATAGTTTTAGGTTAAGACCATCTTTTGTTATTCGTTGCCTTGTCCACATCAACCAATTTGTAAAAGTAACACCTGTAATAACACCTACATTTTATTAACTATTTCAAATAATAATAATAATAATATTGAACTTTGTCATACCAAATCCTGACGCTATCTGTAATTATTCTACAGCTCCAAGAATATCAATCATGTTCTACCCACCTAAAGCATGGTTTACTCATTAACGTTGCACACAAAGTCCAAGCTTTGAAAAAAAAAATCATTCTTTTATTAAAAACGGTATTGCTACGTTACATGTTTAATCCATGAAACAAAGGTGCGATATTTCAGAGCCAAGGCAGATAGATGAAATTAAGAGAATGATCTGATTTTGTTGCATATAAAGTGTAGCACAACCGACAATACACGACACAATTTTTTCCTTTTGTTTTTAATTAAGGTATAAACTGTAAATGCATTTAATTAAAAACATTGATTGCATATGCATTCACCCACAACAACCCCAGAAAAACAAAAATGATCCCAATCATAAAATATAAAAAACAAAACAGACAAAACCGAGAGGAAACAAATAATTAAAATTAGCAAATATTCTCTGGTATATATAGTTAAATGTGCTTTAATTTTTTTTCTTTATCTAAATATCAAGCTAGAATCAAAATCTGAGCTCTCCCTCAATTTCGCTTGTAATAGATGCAATTGTGTCAAGATTTTAGAAAGGCTTTCACTTTCCTCAAAATCAAAAATGTCCACCACTTCATGGCCTGCTGCTGGATGCTTTCTGCTTTTGTTGAATTAGTCATGCTGAACTGTAGTGTCTGACATAGGGGGGAAAGATGGGTTTAAAAATCAGTTTGGGGATAATCCCAATGAAAGGAAGGGGTTAAAGTAAAAAAAAACCTAAAAAAAACCCCCACATATCCTAGCGCTAGAGTATCCATTTAGCAAATATCTACATCAGACACTGTGCATATTGAATACGCAGTCTACAGAAGGAGCACTTTGCTCGTCATGGAAAGCCAACCCTCAATGGTCCATCGTTCACTCCCAATGCAACACAGGCAGGCACTGGAGGCCAAACTCCTTAAACCTCACACATTCTTCTTAAAGCTACACTCAGACATTCTCTCACACACACACACACACACACACACACACACACACACACACACACACACACACACACACACACACACACACACACACACACACACACACACACACACACACACACACACACACACACACACACACACACACACACACACACACACACACCATGGGCTGCTCAATGAGTGAGGCACTCCGATTAAGAACGGTGGATTTGTTATTCGCCCTTATATTTACACATCTGTCTATATTCAGAGGGGAAACCGAAAGCAAGAACAGGCCAACAGAGTGGTGGTGTTGATCTGCTGTTCTTCATGCTGTTTTTCCAGAGGGGCTCAACATTTAATCCAGAGTGCTCCAGCTCTGAATATAGGACCAGCTCTGCTGTTAACCCTGCCAAAGGGGAGATCTGAAGGGAACCAAGTGGTCATGTCCCAAATAACCCACTTCGACATTGTCCGATAAAATTTTAAAAATGCCTTTCAATTGTCTTTATGGATGCTGAATTTAGACAACCAATAACTGGAACACAGGTTTCTCTTCCCATAAGCATTACCCCTCAACCTTTTGCCCATCAGTAATATCTACTTCACACCTCTACATCAGCAGCATCCTCAGAGAGTCAATGCATTATTACGACCAAAAAAAATAAAAATAAAACAAAAAAACAAACAAACAAAAAAAAAACACAACAAAAAGACACGGGCTGCAAAAAATAGCAGTATATGCTCAGAGTGGGAAATTGTGTTAGGCAACAGTTTCATTACAAGATGACCCCTATATTCCTTTCCCAAAAACGTCTATGAGATGATTTAATATACTATACATATATACTACATTTTAGTTTTTAATTGTAACTCACAAGACAGTGGTGTAAATTTGGCATAAAATGTTCATCAGCACAGAAAAATGGAAACATAAATGCAGACCAATCTTACAGCTACATAACCGCCAAAGGAAAAAAAAAAAAAAGTGTTTTATAATAAGGTCATTAGTGTTTCAAGACATTAAGGGGCAATACAATGATGACAAACTTAGTGGTAGCATGAATACTTACTGTATAGAGTCATGTTGAATAAAATTGTAAAGTAAATAAGAAAAATTGCCAATGTAGCAGGACTTAAACCAGATCATAATGCAGAAATAACTTGAGTGATCTCACTCATTTTAGGGCACAATGCACAGTATGTAGTGTTAAAGAATAAAAGAATGTGAGAAACCTTAAAAGATAATAATAAAAAAAAAAAGCCCACTCCAGTTCCATGGTGTTTTTCAGTTTCTTGTGTTTTAGTTTAAAAAAAGAAAAAAAAAGAAAAAAAAGTGGCATGGATTTAAAGTATCAGAAGAAAATAAAAATGACTACAAAGTCTTTGCCTAGTAGTGGCAGTTGGTCATTTGGATCTTAGGAGACAGATCAAGAAGCAAAAGGTGAGTAAGAAAGAAGGGATAATGGAGGAAGAGATCCTTTGCGTCATTGATTAGTGGCTGTGGTCCCATCGTGACGAGGTTCAGCAGGGACAATAGGCAGGAACAGGGTGCTCACCACGAGTAATGCACACTATCAGTTTTTCTGTGGATAGAAACAATTGGCAAAGGCAAACACTTTAATTCAAGTAAGTGGTTTATAATAAAGCAAAAAAAAATAAAAATAATAAAAGGTTATTTTATCTATCAAAGAGAACTCTGACATTGCCATACTAAACGGCTTGCTCTTAAATCCAAGGTTCACAGAATTTTTTTTAAAAAAGAATAAAAAATAAGAGAGAAAGAATGGTCTTTAACTCTGAACCCTGAATATATAGCTATTAAAAAGTTTTTGAATGAAATAAGATATCTAGTATTGATGTGCTATAGGGGGTATGTGGCAATAATCAGTTACATCACATACCACAATATTCTACATACTGTAGGGGGCAGCTCTCTAGGTAGGGCAGCTTTTGTGGGGAAATAAATAGTCCTAGTTTGAAGGCATCACATGCTGTTGCTTCTTGGCAATCTAAGGATAATTTCAGTCTACCGAATCGGTGCTCCAGGATAGTTTGAGAAACATAATGGACAGAACTGTTAATCTGATCACTCCAACTGAAACACGTTCAGATTTAGCTAACAGAATAATGACATTAAGAAATTAAGTTCTACAGTGTCGTGTCATGCAGAACAAATGTCCAAGTTACAATTCCAACATTAATTGCATTAAAGTTACAAAATACAACTACAAATTCATTTGTATAATGTTTAAGATGATTTTACTGTGTGTATCAGAAACCCTTACCACTGACATACTTGCTACGCAGTGTTCATTTATAATATGGCATATACTGCATCAAATATTCTAAATAGTGATGTGTAACTTATTAGCAAATATACAACTGCAACTATTCTCTCACACACTATATTCAGGTGCCTCTTTTCCATAGTTGACAGAGCTCTGAACATGTTTAAGTGACATTAAAAATATGAACTAAATATAAATTTAATATTAAGGAACCAGCTCCAGTCTATATATTTACTCAAATTATTTCTTCTTGAGATGAGAAATCTCCAAGAGTGACATGAAATGTCAATGAAAATGACTCGTCAATCCCTTTAAGGCACAAAACATACAAAAAACGCCCCTAAATGATAGTCAAAATATTAATGAAGGGCATTTTTGTGCATGACCCACCATATGCACAAACCCATTCAGCGCGGACAAGTCCACAAACACTGGGGGAAGGTGATCAAACTACACACAAGTCATGTGACCAAAGTGGGTACATGAACAGCACATACACTACCGGTCAAAAGTTCAGACACTCATTATTTATTCCCCTGCCCCCCTTTTTAAACAGTATTAAAGGAGTTCCCACCTACTGGACACTTATTGGCTGCTTTTCGGAATATTTCACTCTAAATCATCCATTTAAATAAAATTTTTTGTAAATAAAATGTTAGCTTTCTAATGAAAGAAATGAATATGTTGGCATAATTATATTTTTGTCTATAACACCGATTTCAAACATTTAAATCATACATCTTCAGATCAAAAGGTTTTTAAGATTATGAGAAACATTTCAGTCGGGTGTCTTAAAACTTTTGACTGGTAGTGTATATACAAACTATATTGAAATAGGAAAACACAACTTTACTGCAGGAACAACAAAAATCATATCAATACCAAATAGGTAAGAGCAATGGTTCACAAACCAGTCCTCAGGGCCTCTCCAGACAGTCCAAATGTCTTGCTCCATCCCATCTCACCGAACACAGAGCAAAAAAAAAAAAAAGTTGGACTGTCCATGGGCTCTCGGGACTGGTTTGAGAACCACTGGGTTAGAGAGAGGCTGAAGGTTAAAGACCTCACACACATACACTGTGAGAGCCCATGCAGTGAAGGAAGGAGGCAGTGGACACACATACCATGCTCGCTCATGCACTGAGTGGGGTGAGGGGGAGTGGCCTAACCGTCGTAAGAGTCCAACAAGGGCATGGAGCCCCGCCTCTCCCCATACATCCCTCCCTGGGTGAGCACACCAGAGAGGAGGGACACGTGTTCACAGAGATGAAAAGGGGTCATCATAGATAAGAAATATGTGAGAAAGAAAAAGGAGAGAGAGGTCAAAAGGGTTAGAGTGAGACTGTGCACAGTTCCCCTGTCATTAGTGATTAGTAGAGTTAGAGGAAAGTAACAAACATAATTAGTGTAACATGTGAGTCTGTCTGATGTCTTGCAGGGCTTGCCTTTAAAGGAAGTGCTGGAAGTGTTAAATGTGAATGTGTCAACACTCAAATATGCATTTTAATTAAGCAGCAGTCAGACTAAATGCTTAAAACTTATATCTGAAAAAAGCCATTTCACTTGGGGGAAAAAAACCCAAAAACAAACAAACAAACAAAAAAAAACTGATGTGGGACTGTGAAAGGAACTAGCTTCCTGTGGAGGCAATTTTATTTTGCATTGAGTCCATGCAGTTCAAAAAACAAAAACATTAGTATTTTTAGATTTTCTACTTCTCTATAAGCTTAATAATGGTTGTCACTTCGAGTAACATGAAATAAACTAGTTAACACTACCACTTTCTATTTCATCCAAATTCACATAGTGCCAAGAATGCCCAGAATAACCCATTTTGTTTTTTGGGACAAGATTGGTTTAAATAAATAAATAAGAATTCAAAAATCCAGTGCATCAGCTGCTTTAATAATTTTTACCTGAATATCATTCTCTGCAGGTTCTAGAGTGTCATCCAAAGTGTTCCTCCGTCCTCTCTGGTCCAGTGTAGCATAGGAGTCTAGCACAAAAAGACCAGAAAGAATAACCGAAATTATAAATCACATACACACACACACCACTTGAAACCCGTACATGTATTAACGCCGTCGTGGGAATTAAAACAAGGTGCATCAATGCGAGGAAATCACCTGATCTCAAGTCATTCAGTGGAATCATGTTTCTGTCTCTGTCCTGCTTTCCTCCTGGAGGGGTTTATATTTTAAAAAAAAAAAGAAAAAAAAAAAAGGGTTATCTACTTATTTAGAAAAATGGAGTACTCACAAATATATACAATATTAAATTGAAACTACCATAAGGAAACAAGCACAAAAATGTGATAAAATGGATGGAAGGAAGCACGTCACACCTCTGTCAATGAGTGGCAGGGTGCTGCTGTCCTCGTAGCCTCCGTTAGTGCGCGTGTTGCTGGGAGGGTTCATGTTGACCACAAAGTCTGATTTCTTCCAGCCGTCTTTCTCCAGTGTGCGCCGCAGTTCCTTAAATCCCCACACAATCTGCAGCACCAGGCCGGCGCCACGTACCTCCCTATCGGAACGGTTACTGTGGGACAGGCACAGTGTCACAGACGTTCTCCATTCACGCACTGAAAACAACTTTACTAACTAGACTTACAACCCTTCCACGTATACATGTGGTGAACACAAGGAAAGAGGCACTAAAAACACAAACCAATTGAGCATAACAGAAGCCCAGGGTAGAAGACAAGACTGATAGAAACAAACTGACCCATCCTTGTTGATGAGCACAAGTCTCTCGATGCCCTGTGAGCTGCGCAGGATCTTGGCTGCGTCTACACTGGAGCCGACCACCTCAGCCAGAGTGCTGAGCACCGAAACCACGGTCTCTTCCGACAGGTTACGCACAGGCTGACTCTGTCCACCACCCGGCAGGTTCGCCACCAGGTTAGGTATAGCGTGCCTTCCTGCATAGGCACATGGGAGAGAACAAGTTCATTTCTAACATATCTACCTTTATACGTTGCTAGATGAGATTTTTATTGAGCTTGTTGCATTGTTAGAGTAGTGCAGAGAAGTATCCTGGTTGAGAAATTGTAGTGATGTATTACAACATTAAAATCACTGCAATTTAGCATTTAAGCCTCAGGCAACCTACCTCTGTGATTGCTGACCAATGAGAAATGTTACTCGTGTGAAGTGGTGACTTAATGTCTACACACAAACGCCACCACAATTTCTCCCTTTTTCCATGTAAACTGGCTAGTCCCAAAATTCCTCCCTTTCCATGTAAACTGAGTGATCCTATTCTTAAGAAAAGCTTGTATAAGCTTACACACACCCCCCGGCACCATACCGCGCTCATAGACATTGGGCTGGATGATTCAGACACAACCTGCATGTATTTTTGTGTTTGAGTGACTCTGCAGGCTGGCAGTCTTGGACAGGGAAAGGTCAAATAAGTGTGCTAATAAAAATATTTGGCCTAGAAACTTCATAGCTGTCCTCGCATATTTTTTTTTTTTATATTCCCAGAGAATACATGGGGAATCTTCAATCTGATGCAAAATATTGAACAAGATTTTGCATCAAACATTTTCTCCACATATACAAAGAAACACTGACATGTTTTCTGGGGGCACACTAACCAAGAAGGTCCCGGTTGCGAGCATCAATAGCCAGGTTCCTCAGGGCCCCAGACATGGCTCGGACCACACGGTCGTTCCCGTGACTCAAAAGCTCAGTCATCATGGGCAATCCTTTCTCCTGTCTCATCACTGCCCTGATATAACGTCCATACTGTAAGAGAGGGAAGAGGAGAGGGGGGGGGGAGAGAGAGAGAGAGAGAGAGTGAGAGAGAGAGAGAGAGAGAGAGAGAGAGAGAGAGAGAGAGAGAGAGAGAGAGAACTCTGACAAATATAGCAAAACTAAACAGCAGTGACTATAATTAAAAGGATCTCATGGCAGTTGTGTGGCGGTCAGCAGCATATACTTACGGTCCAGCGGCCTGCGCACAGATTTTGGAGAGCTCCTGCAGAAGCCTCTAGAACAGAAGGATTCTTGCTCTCCTTCAGCAGTGACGTGTACACTCGAACCACCTCTGGCTGGAAAAGCAGTTCATAACCTAAAATACAAATCAGAGAAATATCTAGTTAATTAGGGCTGGGTGATATCAACAATTATAATGAATCTGTACTGTTTTATCACAAATAATACTGAGTTAAGTATTTTGTAAATTAAAGAAAACAGAACAAGCAACTGGGGAAATGATGCCACCTTTTAATTTACAGGTGCAAACATGGATTATGTTAGGTTTGTTTGCATGAAAGACAATACGTCAGCTGTTTGGCAGCAATCTGGTTTTAAACCAAATGAAAGGAGAAACAGAGGCTATTTGTATGCTTTGAGAAGAAAAAAGAAAAAAGGTCAAATCCTTATCCAAGTACACCATCCAAGAGAACCTGCGGCTCTCAAAACCTAAATTAACGCAGTGTTTGCCGATGGTTAAAAAAACAAAAAAACCAAACAAACAAAAAACAAACCCATCCCAGCCCACACGCAGGGAAATATTATATTCTCCTAATTTTACAACTTATCCAATCTCTCTGAAAACCCAAGCTGTATGGGTAATACTTACAATTTTCCTCAGATAATACGTTTAAGTGATCTAATCTGATGGCTTGCCTGGTCACATTCCACTCTTCTACATCCATGGTTAATAATAGTAGTAGGGACTGTATTACATAGTGATGCACCGAAAGGAAAATTCTGGTCCGAAACTGAAAACTCAGGATGCACTTGGCTGAAAACCGAAACCGGTTTTTCCCCCCAAAATACATATTTTAAAATAGTTTTTTGTATAATTGTTTTATTTCATGAATTTAATTAATCTCCATTGAAAAACTACAAACCAATAAAATTCACATTTTTATTGAAATTAACACGCAAAAACACGTAAATATATTATTCTTCATTCAGTTCAGTAACAATCAAATTGACCAGATTTTTAAAATCCAATTATACAAATAATGTAATGTTAATTATGATGATATCCAAAACAGCAGTAATGAACTTATCAGCTCTAGGGAAGCATCCTGCTAATATAAAAAGTTTAAATATGTACAGTCATTTTAATGAAGACAACAGGCAGAACACAGAATGGATGTGGGCCTCTATTCTGTTGTTGTTTTGCTGTACTCTGCATATTGAACGGGATGTCGTGTTTTCAGGTGGTGTATCAAACCTGTCGTGGAAAAGTGCTTTGGCACCGTACTCCCTCTTGAAATTTCAGCTGAACAAACTGCAGATGGCAAATTTGATGTTCTTATCAGAAACTTTGAAGTATTTCCAAACTGCTGACAATCGCCCTTTGCCAGGTAGCGCCATGATAACCATCGGCTAGATCGAAAGTGAAATCTGAGCGCTGAGCACTGAAGGGCGGGGCGGGGCATATATTTTCTCTTTCGCCAAAAAAAAACAAAAATGCCATTTTTGGTGGCCAAAATTTAGTTGCATCCCTAGTATTTCAGGTTGATATGTATAGGTCCAATTCAGCTAACAGTATGTGAAGTGGCCATGGCAATCAGTTTTTTATTTTACAGAACAGAAAACATGCCCCAGGCAGTGCTTTTCCATGCAAAAGATTACAATCTCTATTAGTTCTTTTCCCCCCATGGACATAGGAGAATATCACCTGTCAAACTCACTAGATAACTTAATATCCAATTACACGATCACCAAAGGCCTAGTGTTAAAGAGAGCCATTTTTATTTATATTACTATATGTAAAATTTCAAACTTAAAATTGGGTCTAGCATATTCATACATGACAAAGTCCTGCCCAGATGGACAGAACCTCCCTGGTTTCAAAATCTAATTTCCAGAACTGGTGCAAATTGCTTAAGCTTCTTGTGTTTAGCTGAGGATTAGGATTTCATTCTCCCACTCTATACCTCTATACCTACTTGCATCACAGTAGCATCACCTCCAGCAAAATTCTGGCTTCTCAGAACATTATTCAGATCTTTTAGCCAAACCAAACGAATGTAGCAAGTTTCCCCAATTATTCATCTCAGGTAAGTTTTCATTCATAATCCGATCTCAGAAAACTGAGAAAATGCTTGCAAGCATAACTGCTCATGTGAATGATACCTTTGGCTGGTGAAGTCCTCTTTGGAATGTCAATTAAGTCTGTGGTTCCATCATCATCTTTTTTCCCTAAAAAAAAAAACACCAAAACATGTCAGCAACTCCATGAGAAATCATTAAACCTTGACCTCAAACAGACTCCACAAAAAGGACTAATCACATGACCCACGTTATGAACCAATTTCTCTCTTGAAAGGTTTAAAAAAATAAAATAAAATAAAAGACACAAACACTGCTAATCAAAAACACCATGTACTGGCTGAGTAAACGATCAGCGTAGAGCTCAGCTGTGAGGTTACCAAGTGTTAGACACCCAAGTGCCTCCTTTGGGTCAGACTTAATATTACAGGGAATGTTTGAACAATAAGTCAGTAAACATTGGTATGATGTCATACGAATGCTCTGAAACCCAAAACAGCAAAAGTCATCATTCTTTGTGTAAAATTGATTGTGATCAAAATCTTCATTTTACACTTGATAGTTAAGAAATATGAATACATAAATAACATGAGAGATGATGGCGAGTAAAAATAGACTGTGATACCAGTGATCTCTGAAAAGCAAAGCAAAGCTCACAAAAGAAGGGGCTTACCTTTGGAAAACCACTCGTCTGTTGTGGCAGTAGACAGAATTAGCAGCCGAGAATAGAGAAAACAAAAACACAGCACAAGAGAAGAAAGACAGTGAGAGAGACTCTGAGAGAAAGCAGAGCAACAGTGCCCCAGCCACCAAAAGCAACCTTCAAGCAACAGGCTTGCACAAGATTAAAATAAAGGTAAAAAGATTCACAGGTCTCATGCAATGAAGAATCACAAGCACTACTTTAAAATACTTCTTTAAAAGTATTCCTAACCTCTGTTTAATTATATTTACTTTTTATGTCAAAGTTGGCTAAAAATTTCATTAGTCTGTGTTCCAAAAATAAAACATCTTGTCTTTTGTCACACCTTTGCCCTTGCGGGAGCTGAAACAGCTACCCTTATGACTGGCAGGGGCAGGGCCTTGATTGACAGGTGCGGTTTCCAGGTAACGCTCACAACCTGGCACTTCTCGATGCACCTGATAGGATAGATTCCTCAAAAGACACACACTGTTCTCCACCAACTATAGGGAAAGAGAAATGTTTTTAAAGACTTGATTAACGATGAAGCCCACCAAGACGTACCACGCTAAATAAATAAATAAACAAACAAATAAATAAAAATACAATATAGCATTTCTACTGATTACCTTGTTGTCCACATCTTTACAGTTAATCTGGGATTGGACGATGTACATGAGCGAATCAACCAAGCCAGTGCATTCTCTTAATTTCCTCCTGGCCTCGCTCCTCTCCGAGCTCACATTCCTGTGGAGAGCAGATATACCACATGAAAAAAGAAAGGTGGCAGGGACACATCCCAAACAGCTCAGAGCTATGAGGCTGATTAATGACTTCTGGTTCAGTATATAAACGAGACCAGTCCGGTTAACACAAGGACAGTGAAGATGATAAATAAAACTTACTTTCTGAAACATTACTCCCTACACAAATGACAAGCCCATTGAAACATAACCCAAAAATAAACTAACCATTATCTAAATGTTAATTCATGCCCCTGATCCTTTTGTACTTGATTAAACAGTATCAAATTGCTTAAATTACTTTAGTTTTATCAGCAAATTTCTATCAAAACACAGAAATCTGATTTTCATCAAGGTATCAACGTGCTTTTCATTTCTGACCACTTGCTCAAGACTACATGCACTGAAGTTCAAGAAGAATGACCACACACAGCCGATAATTTAAAAGGATTTTTTTTTAAACATTTCTATTTTGTTCACGTTTCATGATCCCATTAAATGTTCTTAATCACTTAAAAGCTACAAGCTTTTTACTTATACGTACATTTGCAATCAAAATGATTCAACCCCCACTGCAAATCAGGTTTATTGTCAAAAATGTACAGACTTTCAGCTGTTTGCAATGAACAAATCAAACAAAAGCAATTGAAATAGTTCAACACAACAAATGCTTCAAGTGGTTTCCCCAAATGTAACTTATAATGATTTCTCCAGTCTTAAAATTATTCAACCCCCTGAACAGAATCCCTCACAACAGCACAAATATGCAAAACAGGTGTCGTCTCAAGCACACCTGATGCAACTAATCAAGGGCTTCATTAGTGGCACCAGGTGTGCTTGAGCTGGAACAGATGAAATACCTGAACTGGCTAGGGACAGACAATTCATTAATACCTGGACAGGGCAGAAAATTGAAGCCATCAACGGCTGCAACCAGATTTCTGAGAAGGTTGTGAAAAACCCTCGAGTGACTGCAAAAGACCTGCAGCAAAATTCGGTGGCAACAGGCACTGAGGTTTCAGTGAGCACGGTATGGCGCCTACTTAACGCAGAAGGTTTCCATGCCAGAACTCCAAAACGTACACCAATACCAACCCAAAAGCACAAGAAAAGTCGGCTCAAAATCATAAATAACCCACAGAAGTTTTGGGATTCTGTTCTGTGGAGCAATGAAACAAAACTGGAACTTTTCGGCACAATGGATCAGAAGTATGTCTGGAGGAAGAAGAATGAAGAAAGAACATTCTGTCCGCAGTCAAGCATGGTGGTGGCTCTGTGATGCTCTGGGGCTGCTTTGCATCCTCTGGCACTGGAAACTTGCAGTGTGTGGAAGGCAAAATGGATTCATTGAAGTATCGGGAAATCCTAGGAGTGAGGAAGCTGAAGCTTGGGTGTCATTGGACCTTCCAACAGGACAATGATCCCAAGCATACCTCCAATTCCACCAAGGCTTAGTTGCAGAAGTCCTGGAAGATTCCTGAAGACAGTCACCTGACTCGAACCCCATAGAAAATCTCTGGTGGGATTTGAAGGCGGCGGTTGCAGCACACAAACCCAAGAATATTACTGAACTGGAGGCCATTGCTCATGAGGAATGGGCTAAGATTACTCAGGAATGCTGCCAGAAGCTGGTGTCTGGCTATGCATCTCATTTGCAGCAGGTCATAATAGCAAATGGGTGCTCTACCAAGTACGAAATATTTGCCATGAAGCGCTTGAATAATTTTGAGACTGCAGAAGTCATTAAAAGTTACATTTTCAGTTGAATTTGGGGAAACCACTTGAAGCATTTGTTGTGTTGAACTATTTCACTTGCTTTTGTTTGATTTGTTCATTGCAAACAGCTGAAAGTCTGTACATTTTGGCAATAAACCTGATTTGCAATGGGGTTGAATAATTTTGTTTGCAACTGTATATGCGCATTTGGGAGGAATTTTAATCAATGCATCAAGAAAAAGAATTGATAGTTACACCCCTGCCAGTCAACAAATTATCTAAAAAGGAAAAGTAACACTTTAAAACGTCGCCTTTAAATCCTGAACCAAACCAGAGACAAAAAAAAAAGGGGGGGGGGGAAGAGACTTTAAAAGACCGACAGAGAGAGAAGGAGCAGGACACTTTCAGCTCTTTTGAGATGCAATCAGGGGAAAACATTTCTCACAGTGCTTTCTAAAGGCAAACAAGAGGAAAGCAGCATTTAAAAGCGAAGCACTCGAGACAAATAAGTGGATTTAAATATCACGTTTCACTCTTTTGTCCAAACACTCCCTCTCACTCCTAAAGAGTGCTCTTGATGGACAAATGCCATTAAGGAGCTTGCTTAATACGAAAACCATTTCCCTTTCAACTTCCCCTCTTTCTTGCATACAGGAGCACAACTTCCCGTCATGCATGCGCGCGCAACCCCCTTTCAGTCTCGGGCCAACTTATTTCTACTTCCAGCACCTGCACTAAGTGTCTCTCCCCCTCTCCCCTGCCCAATATCTCTGGGTCTCAGTACCTCAGACAGCCAGCAGTGTTGGTCAGAGCCGTCTCCCATTCCAGGTGGCGGGGCTTGCAGCTCTCCTCTCCTCCATCGTTCCCTCTCTCCCAGCCCGAGTGTGGCACCATCACTTCATCAGACAGTGCGTGGAGCGCATGGTCCACAATCTCCATCTTCACCGAGTCGTGAGATGACAGATTCCACAGAGTACCTGGGAGAGGAAGAGTGATCAGTCAATACAAATGCAATTTTTTTTTTAAACTAAATGATTCCACCATCCTCAAAGTGTCCACCAAGCGTCTACCTGTGATGGTATCAGTCAGATCTTGATCTCTGGTCTTCCTCAGCAGGCGCACCAGAGCGGGGATTCCATCACAGTTCTTGATGGCAATTTTGTTGTCAGGGTCTCGTCCATATGAGATGTTCTTCAGAGCTCCGCAGGCGGAGTGATGCACCTCCTTCTTTGGGTTGTCCAACATGGACACCAGAGCGGGAATGCCCTTCAAGCGCCTTACTTCTGATTTGACCTACGTAAGGGATAAGAGATGCAGCAAGCAAGTGAGTCGATGAGGGACAAATATCCTCCAAACATGGGTGTTAGCAATCCAGGTGATATTGAATATTTAGATTTGGTAAAAAATATACCAGAATATGCAGACATTTACACATCGGTGAACAGCACTGGCCATTTTACATCCAGTCAACGACTCACTACAGAGTGCAACACTGAAACTGGTTAGTATTATAAAAAGATTGATAATACATGCAAAAGGCATGCAATAGGTAACCTATTCTCATATTTCCCCATTTTTATTGTCTAGAAGCAGAAAGTTGAAGTCAGCTGACCAACGCTGACCTTATCAGTCATCAGAAACTCTGCTGAAGCCTCGGGTCCTGTTGCCCTGATTTACTAAGACTCAAACTCTCCTGGTGTTATTGCCTGTCTGTGGGTGTGGACGTGTACCTTATCATTTTTAAACGTGAGATGTTGAAGGTAAGCAGCAGCATTGCTCTTGACTGGGTCCAGACGATAGTTCAGCATAGCGATGACCTCAGGCAGTTCGGGCTGCCTCCATGTTGTTGGGGCAGGGCCTTTACGCAGTGTGCTGTCCAGCGACGCCATGCTACCCCTTTCTCCCTGAGCCAGAGGAGCTCCGCCACCCCAATAATACATATCCCCTGCTCCACTCATATCCACATCCAGAGTACCCTCGTAGGATCTACACACACACACACACACACACACAAATCAATTATAGCAAAACCAATTCAAGTGGACACATGAGCAGTAGAACTGTATATACTTTACCAAGCGTGCGCACACACACACACACACACACACACACAAATGCATCTGCTTGCACTAACCCAGTCCTGCGTGGAGGCGGAGCATGATGTCCTAGCCGGGGCATGGTACTGTAGTGCATAGAGGGCCCCATACCATAATCCGGCTCATCATATCCCAGACTCCTCTGGTCGTCCTCCAGTCCATAGGGCTCTGGAACAAATCGCTGTAAGCCAGAGATTTCCATGGCACTGCCCATGCGTCCTACCTGTGGTTGGGCAGCGTATGGGTCCTGCTGGGGCCTGCCGTGGACACGGTAGCCAGAGTCCAATGTTCGGTAGCCATCCACGGGTCTGGAAAAAGATTCAAAGAGATTGAGTTCCACAATTGCTGCATCATTGCATTTTAGAAGCCCTTCATTTTACATCTATACATAGTGTGAACAAACAAACAATCTGGTTTAGCTTTTCCTGAATACATGGTTGTGACATTGCAGCATCATCATCACACCACACACCCACCCACCTGTAGCGATCATCCATGCGGGCTCCTCGGTTGAGGCTGGCATAGGTTTCAGAGGGTGGGCCACTGCGGTAGTCATCATACCCCACTGGTGGCCCATAGTGGTAATTTCGAGGGACTGTAGCTGTTGGGTAGTCCATGTGTCCTGGCTGCCTGTACACACGGTCTATAGGGGCATTATAACCGCTCATACCGGTGACAGAACCAGTGCCATCCAGAGAGAGTGTGTCAGAGACTGAGGGGATAACTGTGCGAGTGGTTGTGGTCTTAGTGACTTTCTTGACCTGGGGAAAAAAAAAAATTATTAATAATCCTTGTCAAAATTATGACGGTAACAGTTACTTAAAGTATCTATTTTTATTTTTTTTTAAACTTACTTCATTTTTTTTTTTACTTTTTAAAAAAGAAAAAAAAAAAAAAAAAAAAAAACGCGTCCTGCTACGATATAACAAATTGTCTCGACCCTTTCCAATACTGTCATTATCTAAGAGAACACTAATCTTTAAGTGAGTTTTATTGTTTATTCAAAGACCACAAACAAAACTGATATGGAGGTGAGATTGCAGAAGTAAAGCTTACTGTGGTTTCAGTGCGGCGTGTGGTACCATCTTCACTAGTTTGAACAGAAATGACTGGTATCGTCTCCTGGGGTTCCTCCTCCACTGTTACCGTCTCTGCGACAAGGTGACCTGGGTCCAACATCCTGTACTGTAAGGGGCGCACAAACAGTGAACTACAGCCATGTGCTGAAAAGTGTTTCCTCTCTTCCAAACACCACCTAGCCCCAAAACAGCAAGCTCGAGAACACACACACACACACACACACACACACACGTACCTGTGTCCCGTTGATATATCCCTCGTTTATTTTGAGACGCTCTAACTCTGCATCACCAGGGATACGCCCGTTCTAGAGAAATGGATTCAGAGAAAGAGTGTTGAATATTAAGATCAAGGGAGAAGAATTTAAGAAGGAATTATATCTTCATGGGAAGCCATGAACAATTAGAGTTAAGTGACGTTAGCCTTAAAACATACACACGCAGTATAATGGTAGGGACATTACAGTGGCCAGCGTTCAGGCTACTGAACAATTTCTAACATTCTAAGCAGCAGCAAGAAGTCATTATATCAGCTTTAAATTTACAAACACATACACAAACTCAGAGGGGATCAGAATACATATGTGGAAATGCATGTTTAAATTTTTTTAAATAAAAAAAATCATGAACTCCATTAAACAAAAAGTGAGGACAGAAAGGACAATGGCTCCTGGAAAACCTCATTCATGCAACAATGCAATGATGTCATACACCACCACAAAAATGCACAAGGCAAAAGAGCAGAGTGCTCATTCCATCCCATAGAGGGAGCCATTGAGCTGGAAACAGGTCTAGGCGGGGCCCAGGCTGGTGAGAACCTGTCAGCAGGTAGGCCCAGAGCCTGCTCTGCATTTTAACCTACACAACTATGTCAACCGAGGAAGATAAGACTGATTGGGGCATTCCAAAACCACTGCCCTACACATTCACCCTCTTTAAAGTGTGTGTGGTGGTGGCATTGCTTCAGCTCTGTGCTTTAAACTCGGAGAGGAAGTATACTGACTGTGTGACAAATGGAGAAAAGGCCGAATAGCAGAGAACTGCTGATCTCTCATATGAAGCAGATAAATCCAAAAAAGGGACTATTGTCAAAGTTTGTCATTTTAGGCTGACAGAAAGCAGACCAGAAGATTATAACTGTAAAATGCCTGTTAGATGTTGAGTAACTTCCGGTGCGGGTCAAAGCTCTCAGTCTCACTGACTGAACCAGTTCCTTATCTGGTTTTTAACCACAGCGCCATTAGAGCTATTAGGGGGATCTTCCCACGTTGGCCTCAATCAACTTTCAAGGATTTTTGCCTGAACATGCAGCACCACTAAACAAGAATAAGCCTCACTAGAGAAAACGAGAAGACTCGTTCTCTTTCCACAGAGGTGTGAGGACATGCTTCACTTACATCCTATACATTACTGGCTAGTTTATACCAACAGTAGAGAAAAATATTTCAAATATGTTAGATACAGGGTCTAGCAATCCTAGAGAATTCCTCTTCTGCCCTTCAACTCGGAGTATTTAGACTAAGTGCTAATGAACTCTGAGCAAACAGCTATTCAGGGAAAAAAAAAGCTAGTGTGATATAGTTGGCTTAAAAACTCTGCTATTTATTCCAAAAAATTTTTTTGGTTTGTTTCTGTTATGTTACAAATTGAAACAAGATTTTAAAAAACTGTCTGTGCTCATATGTGGATCTCCAATTATTTAACTGTTCCGTAAGTTATGGGAACTGATTAATTATAATTTGTAGTATAAACTCAAATATCCATTTAAGAGCACGGGCAGATAACGATTTAAACAATTATCCCAATTGCAAAACTCTTCCCTCGCCAAGATATTAGAGCTTCTCAGCTTCCCATTTCTTTAAATCCAGAAACAATATTTTAGTATAGTATTTTAACAATAATGTCAAGGTTTAGATCTAGCACTATTACAGCTGCAGCACCAATTGTTAATGATGTTTGTTCTCTCACTAATAAACAGTGCAGAGCCATGTTTATTGCTTTATCGAATTCTTTTGATAACTTGGATCACTCCCTGCTGTTACAGATACTTTCATCCTCGGGTTTTGATCGCACGGCTTATAAACAATTTTAGAGAGTTACAAAAGGATCACAGTAAGAACTCTGTACGTAGTTGTGGACGGAGTACAATCAGGTTTTGTTGCAATTACTAGGTGGTGACCCATTTTGGGTTCGAGCTTATTTTCTTATGTGCATCAAACCCACATCAAGTATACCCTCTGGATAAATGGACTCTCAAATTCATGTGAAGTTGCGGATGAAGTTTAAGGTCACATTTGGGCTTTTATTACTGAAACATTTTTCTCTATGAAATAAACTTCATAGAGTGCTATGTTTTGACTGGATGGACAGAATGGATACTCATCACTGTCACCTCACAGAAAAGGAATATCCCAATACAAATTTTCTTCACCGTCTTGTAATTCATCACATATTTTGATTTTAAATCATAGTTGGCTGTACATTTATTCTTCACTTTGAGATGGTATCTCAACTCATACATGCAAAGACGGGTATGTTTATCTACAAACTATTCCTTACTTACTTTTTACAGTTATCAATATGAAGTGCTCTTTTGAAAATGAGACACTTATCTAAGTGAGACTTCTCTGTATAATTATCGAAGTAATAGTGAATAAAGTCTTCCACATGCAAAATTTAGATTCTGATTAACGGATTTTACATGCATGGGAAACAGCAATAATTTTTTTAAAATACCTATTTTAAAATGGTGTGAATCACTAAATATTCAGTAGGAAGAAAGAGTGAAATATTTTGCTGCAATAGTATCATGAAAGGATGGATTAAAAGCAAGTCAGGTGTTCAGTCTGACCACACAGCAGCTGTACAGTCTCCAAGGGAAAATAATTATATGAAATCAGATACAGCACATCTACTAAGCACAGCTGTAGTTCCTGAAGGCCAGCTGCATTATAAACTCATTAGCCTTTATGTGGTCATTTTTTTTTCTCTAAGAAAGCTAACTACAATTCTGAAACTACTCAATGCCCTTTGTCAACAAACGTGTCCAATTGAAAGCTGTGTCGCCTCTAATCACGGACTGTTTACTTTCAGAAAAAATGTGTCACATTGCAAGGTACCACCGTACCAGCATATAGCAAAAAACTGTTTAGTTTTAAAATGGCATGTTTGTGCAGTTACAAAAATGTTACCCCGTATCAACTTTACTCAAATAAATTCACAGAATCTGTGTTGGTCCAGGGAATTTTTTTCTGAAGTGAGTCACTTGCAAGTACAGTTAGACAGACATGACATTTTCATTCATGTAAGACATACAAGCATGCATTTTGCAGACGACAGGGATGCGTGAATCGGACATGGAGTAGCAGCATGCGTGATGAACATTTATTTAAAAAGAAAAAAAAAGAAGCTGAATCCAGAATTACGGTCTGACATTTTCTCCAGGAGAACGTAATGATGCAGACAAGAAATGATGACATCTCAAGGGAGAATGAGCGGGATAGCTGTGTGCTTGATGGAAAATGGGATCGGGATGCAAATAGAAGAAGGGATTTTGTTATAAAACAAATTAGCAAAGTAATGGATGAGGTGAATCATCATGCACTGAAAGGGAGATGATGCAATTGATATGACAACACGAGATGATGGTCGCCGGATGCTCACGCAAGGCTCAAACACAGATGAGGTGGGGCACAGGCTTATGAAGAGGATGGGGAAGGGAAAAAAAAAAAAAGGTGTGGGACGGCACAATGACTTGTAGCGCCCGCAGTCACATGACTGGTGGGAGGAGGTGTTACCTGCAGCGTGGGGAGGGGGCGGGGCAGGGTGCCGGCTGGCCCCACGCTCCTACGCTCCTCCTCGAGAGCTCGAGTCAGACGCTCAAACTGCATCTCCTGCTCGCGCACGGACGCCAGGAGAGACGCGGCATTCTCACACTGCTCCATACACACTGAGAGAGAAGACAAAGCGTTACACACACACTGCTGCATACACTCTGAGAACGAGTGTATGGCACAGACTCATGCTTTCATATTTCTTCCCAGCATTTCATGACACCGTCTCAAACACGCCTGAATCAAAGGAACAAATGAAAACGTTTCCATGGGATACTACACTCAAACCTAACGTGCACAGAGTTACCCTACATTTATAGGGTTACAACTTAGTTTCACAAAAGCATTACAGTATAAAGGTAGTGTTCAAGTATAGTACAGCTTCAGCAGCAACTAAGCACCATGTAGGTGCGGCTATATAGGTGTGGCAACTATAAATCAGATAACAACCGGGTCACAAGACGACATTCTGCGGTGTGTATCCAACTTTAGGTTTGCGAGTACTTACAGCTAAGCTTGTGCCATATTGATTTTTGACTGCATGCGATTTCTTATTTTAAATAATGAAGATAAATGACAAGATCATCCAGAAACGACAGCATAATTTTTTTTTAAACAAAGACAAGAATGAGCATTTCTACCATTTCGGTTTAATGAAAGTAGGGCAGGGTGTAATGTTACTGGCTGTGCAGTTAGGAACTGTGTGCTGGCAGCAGCAATCACGAAAAATGAGCTGGATGGTGGATTTTTAGGCGATTGCACAGTAATGCACAGTAAGCAGGAAAATAAAAATAACTGCATCTTCATTGTAGTCCTTTTACAAACTGGCTGTCAAACGTAAATATAAGATCAAAGAGTTTAAAAGCGCCCCGAGCATCGACCACAAAAAAGTAATAAAATGCATACAGAGGTGTTAAAAAGAAAAGAAAGAAAAAAAAAAACTGAGTTAATCACTTTCCAATTATCATCAACAACAGTATTTGAATGTACTAAACCTGACATGTTATTGTAAACAAAAATAATCTGTTTAGGTTAACGTGTGTGTGTGTGTATATTTGTTCACGAATAGCCAAGTCAAACAAGCTGATTAATGTTATTTAAATTTTTAAATATGATCGGCGATCATGGCCATGTAATATGATGTAGACAATTCATTCAATAAATCACACAAGCCTAGTTCCAGCTAAACATTAGTGCTAAATAATACCTCTGTATACTGTAGTTAAATTATTTAACACAAAAAATGGAAGGAAAGTTTACACATTCACATTAAAGGAGTCATCTATGGTGTCAGTCAGTGATGTTAAAAGTACCATTACCCATGATACCTTAGAAAAGTATATACAGAACAACTTATGGCATCTTAGCATTAGCAATGTATTTATCTAACGTGCATGTACGTGTGTGGATATATATAATATTTAAATTGGATCTTGACCTGCTGTATTCTAACCTGGATGGGTGGATGAGATTTAAAAGAGACCTTAGCTGTCCAAACCAAAAAAAGAAAAAGAATCCAAATCTGTGGAGAAAACAGGCAGACAGGCAGTGACAAAACCTTCAAGGTACAAGAATGATACCGCCTGTGAACAAAGGCTAACTCTATGCAAGTGACAGGAAACCAAACTGGTTTTTTGAAGGATGATTAAGATTTGTGCAAGAGAAAGAGACAAAAGAGCGCCATCATGTACAGGCAAGCATAATCAGCTCAGACACAACATTAAACCAACCAAGGTCCTCTTATTTCACATCAGACACCTCCAGAAAACCTACATCTGAACTATAATGCAAAGCTCACTATTAAATAGGCTTCAGAGTCACTGAACTGTGCCAATGGTTAACAACTACAAACTGAAATGAACATTTACTGTCTGCTAAGCACAGCTACATGGGTTATTAAAGGATGGCAGGTTGAACATTGCTGAGGGCCTGCTCATTTCACCCATTAACTCTGCAGTATTGCTCTCAGAGGGGTCGAATAAACACACACACAGCACACTTTCGCTTTAGCTGGATGACACTCCCACCTCCTTGCTCCCTAACATGCTTTCGATTTTGACATCTGAGTAATCATTTTAACCAAGGAGGTGTATTTATAATCTGATGTGTCAAAATGTGTTCAACATTTATTGGCAGGAAATGATTTGCTGTGAAGCATCTTGATCTATTCCATATAGTTCCCTTCACAGAAGCCACTAACTTCCCCTTCCCTTCCACTAACTTCATCAATAATGACTGAGACTGACCGACAGCTAGCAAAGTTCAGAAATGTATATATTTAGAATAAGTGCTGGTCCATGTACAGCTTTGAGTCATCTTTATTACCATGAATATATTGTGTCCATGTGTAGTCTATTTTTAATTCCCCGTTACAGTGGTTAGAGACCTTAGTGACATCTGCGGTTTCCTTCTAACATAACATTCACTTTTACAAGGGGAAAAAGAAGAAAAAAAAACATGTCAGGAACAGACATGATCATTAAGCATGCCAGTATAAAGCAATGTACTACCTACATATATAATCTTCCATGTCTAACACTCCAATTTGCACCTGGTTTGCATTCATTTGGCTGTTATAAGTTATGTAAATAAATAAATAAATAAATAAATAAATAAATAAATAAATGTGTGCAACTTCCTAAGTGGTTGGCTACTACAGAATATTACCTATAGGGTTATTAATCCACAAACACAAACCCTTAGCTGTATAGCATGTACAGTTAAAATACAGGGTCACCAAGCGAACGCTTTAAACCCAGAACATACAGCTATTCAGCAGCATGCTGACATTTCACTCTCTGAAAGTAAAAATAAATGACTATGCTGATCTGCACTTGCTCATTAGCACCAGTTAACTGTGAGGAGTATGGAGCTAGGTGCGAACGGCAGGTGAGAAGAATCCATCCTGTGGCATGTTATTCTGGGCTCAGAAAACAGATTTACATTAGGAGAACAAAAATGACTTCATACGCTTTTGGAAAATTATCTATCTAGTTACCAAGCACAACTGGGTTATCATTGCAACTGATTTATCCATCCCTTAATTGTTTAAAATATGCAAATGTTGGTCATCAAGTGACAGCACATCAAGAGTAGGTTGTGTGTGTAATACAGCCTTGGCTTGTACAATTTTAGGGCAATTAAAGCTTTCACCCCACTGGTATCACGTTTCAGGTCTTTGTTAAACCTAAAACCACAAACAGGACGGTTTCTTCACCTGTACTCTGATAACTGAATAACATTAAGATTCACGAACCTCCAAACAACCAAAACGTGTGCCTGCAGACGGCTAAATCTAGAACCAACCTTTCTACATGAGAACATCAAACTACCCTTTCAACTCAAAGCTAACAATTTATCCATCAATGGAAAACATTTCAGCCCTATTTTAAGTCTTGCCAACAAATATTTCCTGATTCGACACTAGCCAAAAGACAATCTTAGACCAGAAAATTGCAGTAGCCCAGACGAAACTGGCAAGCCGAGCGAAAGAATACTGAAACCCGAAAACAAACAGTAGCTTCTAAAATGAGAGCGAGCTTGAAACAGAAGCCTGCCAAGGTCAAAGCTATGCTGCTAAAACAGCACAGCTGCTGTGCCCCCCTGCCACACCTGTGAGTGAGTACTCTAACCCTCCTACAGCTCAGACCTCTGCTTCACTACAGCTACTACAAAATCAGGGTTAAAGGGGGGGGGGGTGTTTCTATTTGCAGCTGTCCTTCTGGTGAATCACGGAACAATAGTAAATGTGTGTCCAAGAGTGTGCACGCAGGGTGGATAGGAGGGGCTGTCCTTGAAAACACAGTCACAGCAGTCAGCTTCATCGACTCATGAAACTGTTTTCCACCCTTATCCCAAAACATCCCTTACACAGAGCAAACACACTCTTACAGAAAATAAGGCGCGCATGCGCACCCACATTCCGCCTGGTCTTGCGGCATGTCTGATCCTGTCTCGGCCTCTCTAGCTCGTTATAAATTCCTGAAAAATTCCTCTTCCTTTCCCAAAGCACACCCCCTTTCATTCTCTCCATATCCAGTTCCCGTGTCTTACCACCCCCACTCCAACACCACCACACGCTGTCTGATTCAGAGTGTGAAGTTTATGACTCAGGCTCTCAGTCTGATGGCAAGTTCCAGTGACACACACCTTTTCCTGTACCAGCAAACTCACATACACCTGTGAACTGAGTTACTAATGAACAAACACCTGCGCAATCCGAATTGTGCATACAGAAGTGCAGATCCACGTCATCTGGTTCTTAATCTCAGCAACAAGCTAGCAGCGGGATTTACTGTAACACACAGAGCAGTGTTCATCACATCACTTCTAGTCATTTTAATGGGTTTGAACTATGAACTTGATTACAACTGGAAAACAGTTATTAGTCCAGGCACACATTTCATTCTCCCAGCAAACAAGGTCTGGATTTAAAGATGTACCCATTATTAGGGTACACATGAAAACACACACGCACCACAAATACACCCTCTGCATAATACACCGGTCTTATCTTCAAAGGGTATTCCTTCAAAGCACACCTCGAATACAGGTAGTCTGTAGTTATAATCTAGGCCGTGCTGAGCATGTCGTTTTTATTTTTGGGAACAGTACCTAAAAAGTTCCAAGTCTACTCCAGAGGATTAAGAAAATGACATCCTAAGGAACAAGCCTGACCCAAAACGAGGAAAAACTTTATGTAGGTTTTGCTGGGCAAGCAATCAAGCCGCTCAAGACAACCATGTAAAACAATACAGAATAATCAGAATGATCTCTATTGGGATTCTCCTACTACGCAGCTAACAAATGAGCCAAACAAGGCTGCATTCCTCACACAGTTCTGCCAGTTTTGCCATCGTGGAGACAAAAATTCCTGTCAAATGCAAACTTGGAGATCAGCAACTAAGTGATGAAGAACCACTGTTTCGCTTTAAAGAAAGAAAAAACAGACAGGTATCATCACTCCCGTCAACAAGCTAAATCTTTGTTATAACAGAGACGGCAGTAACATTACACCAAAATAATTTACCTCACCTAAGTGTATAATATGACTGCTAATGGGACAGTCAATATATTATACCGCTAATCCACTCTACAGCCAAACTTAAACCGTACAAGAGCACACCCAGATAAATCCCAGGATCAGGCAATGACATAATAGCTGATAATTCATTCAGCTTGAACCCATAGCAGCATGTTCACTTGAATGATGAAGTGTGTACAACTGGAGCTCCTTGCATACCACTGAGCAGATGTACAAGCCAGTGAACAGGGATGTTCAGCGAGAAGATTTTAGCCAACAGTTGTGAACTTTTAGACGGCAGTAGCAGAAGAAATTAGGAGAGTTAACAGTGGTGTGTTTATGCACAAGACATTTAGGTTCACCGTGGCAAACGGGGGGAAAAAACTGCCTACTGACCACATTTTTTCAGGAACCACAAAAATACCACAGACATCTAACATTATCAAGATCGAATCCGGAACATCAGAGAAAATTAGAAACATCAGTAGCCACCTCAGATCTGACTAAATGACAGATCTGACCAGATTCCAAAGAAAAAAAATGTGAATGCCAAACAGAAAAGCAAAGGCTTGGGTGAACAATGGAAGTATGCAGAGACCCACAGGCAGTGAAAGAGGTCTTTGAATGGACAATCAGTGTAAGGTGTAGCTTGGAAATCACAATGCCTGTTTCAGGAAGACCGAAAAACAATCAATGCAGTTTTGGCGGTACTATTGATGAAGAAAAACAAAACTTTACACCCAAAATTATACTATAGTTAGAGCCAACAGACTGTTTCAGAAGGCAACACTGCTGTGTAGAGGGACTGTGATGACTTCTTCCACACAAACACTTCTCTGAAAATGGCCACTACAGCAGTACTGTCAAGCTAGATAATTTGGGACTTTCTGACTCAGGTGAAAGTGAAAAGCCGATCCTTCTCAAGTTTTGGCCCGAGTCCAAAATAACAACTCTGAACTTTGGACTGAACGCATATCCAACTCTCGCCTGTGGCTGAACTACACACTCATGGAGATCAGATTTGGTCATTATAACATGCCAACTATTACAATGAACAAATGAAGCTCAAGTACCACAGTGATCAGCCAGTAATCATCTCAAAAGTCTTCTTTCTGGGGAATGGATGGTCTTCAGAAAGTGTTCGAGTGACATTTCAAACACACAGATAAAATATGAACGTGTAGGACTGAGCTTATTCATATCGGGAGGAAAACATGGTGAGCCGTTGCTCCCTTAAGCAAGAAGGTATTTATTATAATAAAAAAAGGGGGAAAAAAAGGAGAAAAAAAAGTGTATATGCTGTCGTGCCTAGTCGTTTTACAGCACGATATTTCTGAGCATTTGAGATGAAACCACAACCGGACCACAGACGGAGGCAGGAGGTTTGCCGTGTGTTTTAAGACTGCTCCACAATCCCTTCCGCGTTGGCCGACACACCCTTGTAACCGTAAACCCGGTTATTATACCGTTAAGAAAGCGACACGTCTCAGAAAAACGCTGCTTTTACAGCCTTACGAACTCATACAAACTCGGTAAAAGTGGAGTTTTTTTTTTCTTTAAAATGAATTAAATTAAGTTAAAAAAAGAAAAAAGAAAGAAAGAAATACACGAGTATGAACATGTCTTTGAGCCACCACAGGTCAAGGTAGACACACCCGCAGGGGGAAACTGGAAACATCCCAAACATTTCTCCATGTAAAGGTGAAACTCGGCTTGGGTCACACACATGACTCAGGATGAATTGATCAGGAAAGTCAGACGAACCGTACATTACTAACCGTGTAGCTGAACTGTTGACTTTTTGATAGGGGGGCCCTCATTGTGTGTAAATGCAAAGCAAAACACAAAAAGCGGGCTACAAAGAAAACACCGAACCACGCCTGTCCCTTCCCCCACGTACACGCACGACCTACTCAACAGGTTTTTTACATACTCACACACTCCTCAGTTGAACACAAACCACGTTCTCAACTTTATATATAAATAACATCCATGATACTGGTCTGAACCTGTCCGGACACGTGCGCGCGCCTTGTTTAAAAGCGCGTGAACAGAACAAAAATCCACTAATTAACCTGTGGGTCTGCACTATAAAACACACCGGCGTTACAATGAACTGAAACCGCACTCACTGTTTACAACTCAAGCCAAAACTACAGCTAACTACCTCGAAACTGATCACCAAATCTTAACTAACCAGAAAACTCCAAGTCAAGTGCAGGTGTTCGTGACTTGGGCTTTGACCTCTTAGATGGCCCGGTGATGAACTTTGCTAAGGTACTTTGCTTAACGTTAGGTACACATGAAGCGGTTTACACTCATTAACATTTAACAATTTTAAAAAAACAAAGTCAGTATTTTAAATCCAAAATTCAGTTAAGAAACCACAGTTTGTTAAACGCCTGAAGCGATAAGTGTTTATTACAACTATATAATTACATATTATATACTAACTATATAACAATTCCAAACATACTACACAAAAATGCATCATTAAACTTATTTTTAATTGACATACATGAGCAACTCGTATAAACAGATTATTTATAACTTCTTAATATTAAAACAACGCAAGCAAACTGTACCGAGTCCCGAAAGAAGCGTTAGCGTTAACACAACCAGAGCACGCTCGTAGACCTAGCAACTCGTAAAATAACTGGCAAAAAATGTTAAACTTTCTGCTTAAACATAAAAATAAAAAAGCAAAGAAATATAACTTCTATCTGGCGCAAACGGGAATCATTCATGCTGCTAGCGTTAGCTAGAAAACAAACTAGCCAGCCAGTTTGTCTAGCTAACTTTACTAGCTAGCATGCTAGCTGACTGTGAGCTAGCCAAGCCGAGCTAGCCAGGCTAACTTTCAAGTTTCCGAACTGGGAAGCTAAGCAACGGCGTTATTATGTGGAAACCCAAACGCTTTTAAAAGCCGCGCGAGGTAAAATAAAATAAAATAAACCGCATGCGACAGAAAAAAACAAAGAAAAGCAAAGTTTCCACAGTCTACCTTTGTGTTCTTTGTGCAAGTCCGCTGCGTGGCCTATAGAAACAGGCTCCGTCCTATTGACGCCAGATAACCGATTTTCCAGGCAGGAGTAGGAAGTAGTTGTAATTCCAACTGATCTAAATTTGGGCGTCCAAGCCCGCACTGCCACGAAACTTATCTGCCTCGTTCACTTGGAGATTTTTCACTCGGACTCTAAACGGACTTCTCCCATTCAAACGCATACAGGGTTACAAAGGCAAAACCAAAAAGACGCAAATGAATGTTGCGGTCTTTACAAAAAAAAAAAAAAAAACAGACAGACACCCACCTAGCTAGGCTATCTTCCGTGTCGCCTTGTTCACTCCTCTTTTCCTCGTTGCCAGTTTTTTTTTCGTTGGGAGTGGAGCACAAGTGATGAACCCCTCCCTCTCTGCGCGCTCCCGCGTGAAGGGCGGGGCGGGGAAAAGGGGCGGAGATAAGGGGCGGGGCGACCGCATACAAATGAGCACAGGGCGGGGCGCGAGCCTACAGCGTTCCCCAGGTTACTGCAGCCGAGTGAGAACAGATGAGACAAGATAATCCAAAAATATAAACACGTTAGTTTAACAAAAAATAAACAAATCGGTGTTGATTTTAATGTCATTTGTTGTGTCGTGTCCTAGTTAAGTTTGGTAGGAAGAACAGAAACGGTAGTCACACTTCCTGTTTAGTTTCGTCACATGGAGCACAGCTCTTAATGTGATAAGACGCCATCTTGTGACTGAAAACAGGCAGCGCGGATAAAGCAGCAGTTTCTCAAATGTCTGTGTGAGTGTGTGTTGCAACAATACATACAAGAGACAGCCACACCTAACACACAGATCTCATAACAATCAAGGATCCGGGGATATGTGTTAATGACGGTGCAGGTGGAAACGACTAACAACTAGGCTACTATTTCTTTGTAGCTCATATTGTATGGACACTGGAAGCGTGATATACAAAAAGCACATATAAATAAAATGTTAAATTGGAATTGTAAAAAAACCCCTAATGAATAAAAAAATATTAATGGCTTCAATAAATATCTTCTTGTTCTTTTCTTCCTCCTCCTGTTATAATGATGATGATTGTTGTTGTTACTGGGTTACTGTCTGTGTGGAGTTTCTCCCTGTGTCTGCCTGGGTTTTCTCTGGGTTCTCCAGTTTCCTCCCATCTCCCAAAAACACTAAGGTGCCCATAGGTGTGAGCCATTGTAACTGACAGGATAAAGCATTATTGAACATGATGCACACATAAATGTGTGCATCATGTTTTTCTTTTCTTCTTCTTCTTCTTCTTCTTATTATTATTATTATGAGTAGTAGAAGTATTTAAGTAAAATAAAAAAGAAAAAAATGCTTTTTTAATGAAATAATATATTTTTTTAATGCTCAAAAGGCAGGTCAGTGATGTCTCAGTAATGGGTGGTGGGGGCTCAGCAGTTAAGATTTTACTGATTGAAAGGGTGAAAGTTCACATTCCAGCACTGGCAAAGTTCCACCTTCCTTCAACTGCTCCAGGATTGTTCTCCTATGGCTTACTTACTGTCCTGACCACAACTTCCTTCCAATGTTGACTATGTGAAGAGCAAAGTTTTGTGTATATTTTTCTTTTATATCATGACACTTTAATATGCCTGCTTTAAATAGAAACATAACAACAACCAACATACAGTGATGCCTGAAAGTTTGTGAACCCATACTTTTGCCACTCACAGATATGTAATATTGGATAATTTTCCTCAATAAATAAATGACCAAGTACAATATATTTGTCTCATTTTAAAAAAGAAAAAGAAAATGTGTTCTCTTTATCTACTTTTAGGACCTGTGTGAAAATCAGATAATATTTTAGGTCATATTAATGCAGAAATATTGAAAATGCACAAACTTTCAAGCACCACTGTATAATATAAACAACCTGAATGAAGTGTTGAATAAATACAGTTTCAGATTATTTTAAGTGTCTATGGATTACAGGATGTTCAGGTAGAAAATCCTAGTGTTTAGGTCCATATAGTAACAAAAAGCTATTAAAAGGCCTGCAGCCATGTTTTTGGTTATATTGAGGGTCTTTCAGGGAAATATCTGATAATCATTTCTTGGAAGACAATGCAGAAATAAAGTTTAAAAAAAATTGAGATTAAAATAAATCCTAAAAGATACACATTACCACTGGAAGGATTTATGAACAAGTGTTATGATCTATTTTCCTGATGTGCTCTCTATTCTGGCAGCAGTATTCTTAACTCTTTGTAACTTTTTTTTTTACAGCTCTTATATGCAAGATAGGAGGCTGTTACAGCAATCTGTTTTCTAATCTGTTCATGTACTTTTCTCTTTGACCTTAAAAGTTATAGTGGTGGTAGCATGGTGTTTTGTAGACAAGTGATTTTTTGTCAAAGTGTAGGTCACTATGAATAATGTTTTCTAGGTTATTGACATAGTTTTTTGGCCTTCACAGGCAGGGAGCCAAGATAGCTCAGTATATCTTTCCTCCCAATAATAAGAGCCTCTGCCTTATCTTTGTCTAACTAGGACTACATAAAATTATCGCACATCCACAAATCTAAGCAAGGAGCTGACAGACCACTCAGCATCCGGCATTAAGTACATTTAAAATGTACGAGTGTGACATGTATAGAGATATAAAGAAATATTTAATTAGTTAATGATACCAGCTGGTGGACGCACATATTGGTTGAAAACTAAAGGAGCAAGAAAATAAGCTTGTGGTGGTGCTTGAAAACAAAAGTACCCACAACATAGTATTTGAGATTTAAATTAATCTTAAGATTTAAATGAAACCAATCTAAAACTTTGCCAGAGGATCCAACCCTGATGGTTGGGTAGAATAAGAAAGGACAGGCAGAGGTATCCGAAGCTTTGAGATTGGATAATTCTTCCCTATGAGGTGGTTTATGATGTGACAAGGTGAGGTCTAAGCATCAATTTTTGAGGTATTCCAATTACCTGAAATTTCCTGGACTCCTCAGTCCTTCTTGGCAACCAACAAAACCATTAGTTATGACAGGCAATGAGAAAGCAATGATAGTTCACACTATT
The DNA here is from genome assembly GCF_023375685.1 of Ictalurus furcatus. Lineage (NCBI taxonomy): Eukaryota > Metazoa > Chordata > Actinopteri > Siluriformes > Ictaluridae > Ictalurus > Ictalurus furcatus. Next base: position 27,942,750 of record NC_071257.1, on the reverse strand, counting down.
ACAAACTTCAGACAGTTTTAGCCCAAATATTCAGGATACTTGCATTATGTGTAAACAGGACTGAAGTACATTATTCCATAGCATGTGGTAATGCCCAGTGATCCTGGGTTTCTGGAAATGGGTGATTCATGTAGTCTCACAGATTATTAAAAGAATATCCCTCTTAGTCATAAATGATGTATTCTCCATATTCGTATTATATAGCCCATATCTTATCAGATTGAGACTAATAAAAAAGAATCCTTCCTGATTTTCATTTCTTTCTTCGAAGCCAAGTGGGAAATAGCTCACTCCTGGAAAAAGGAGGAAACTCTTGGTGTATCATAGTGGTTAATGTAAATGACATCATTCCTTACATTCGAAAATAACAAGGCATTAAATGGATTTAAAGAAATATGGACTACCGTCTTAATCCTTTCAGGGGGAAAAATGGACAATGTTGACTTGGATAATAAATTAATGATTTCATCCTGCTATTGTGCACATATTTAGCCTGCTGTACTGAGAAGCCTATGTGGAACACTGTCAAAATATAGATCCGACTACACTGTATCTGAATTGTATAAGATGAACATCATGTACCCTTCCCTTTTTTATGAGTTATTTTTTGTCTTTCACTCAGACTTCCCTCTATGGATAAGGGAAAATATGGGAAAATTCATCTTCTTTTTGTTAAAGGATAATCTGTGTTTATATTCGTGGTTTTGAATTGTCATTATAAGCTCCGAATAGCCCATAAAGAGAGAGAGAGAGAGAGAGAGAGAGAGAGAGAGAGAGAGAGAGAGAAGCTTTAGATAGAGGAAAACTCTTTTTGATTGCAGCATATCTATTGCAGTCATTGTGGTGTGATTGCCCTTGAGTACAGAATGTTTGGTGTCTGGCAGCTAACAAATGAACTTGATTTAAAACATTGTGCTGTAAAGAGTATTCCCCCCTAATATATAATTAGTAAAGTACCAGACATCCCAACTCTCCCGGAAGTTCCGGGAATCTCCCTCATTTTAATAGCGGCTCCCTGACGCCCGTAAATTATATGCAATATCCCGGAAATCGATTTTTTTTTATAGTGAGCGAGAGACAGCTCAATGGTCATTTCTAGTGGTAGACGGGCTCTGGAGAGAGAGAGAGAGAGAGAGAGAGAGAGAGAGAGAGAGAGAGAGAGAGAGAGACAGCGCGCGTCCTGATTGGTCTCTCTTTGTGCTAACTAACCTATCAGTTTATTCGGTAGGCGGGCTTTACAATCTACCTCTCTCTCTTTCTCTCTCTATCGCCCTCTCCCTCTCTTCAGTGCGTCCATCAATTCGGTTCAATTTCTGCTGCTTCATGGCAGAGTGTCCAAATAAAAATAAAAAACAAGTAGGCCCACAAAACGCACGTCACCCCAGACTACATTAAAGTGTACCCATGCATAATAAGGGTAAAAGACAACGACAGTGTAGCTTTCTGTTCTGTATGCAACAGTGATTTCTCAGTTGCCCATGGTGGGGTAAATGAGTGTAAAAGACATGTTGAGGTATTTAATAGCTGTCATTCGTCCATCAGTAGCCTATAGCTCACGTTATTTTAACTAGCTGCTATAAGGAGCTACTGTATTGATGTCTAGGTGATGAGACCAGACTCCCTGTAGACATGTGTAGTTATTGAATATAAAAATGACTCCATGAGTGGAATAATACAGTAATATAATATAGTATAATATAATACAAAACAGTGTAAGTACATATTTTAATGTCACATTTTCTGCATACACCAGAAAAGCTATTTGCATTAGACTGTGTAAAAAGTTGCAGAATGTTGTAAAATAAATAGTTGTGTACTGTCATAATAAAATGTCACGTCCTTGTTTACACATTTTGGGATGTCTGTGTAGAAGAGAAACCAGTTTGTAATTCTGCTTGTGGCAGGGCTAGTATTGATTTCTTTAGCATTACAGTTACCAAAGCTTGACTGAATTTGCCTGTAACAAGTCATATAATGATTGACATGTGTTTGTGCAGAGATGACAGGGTTTCCAGATATAAAGTTTAGCCAATGACCTGGAAACATTATTGGGGTTGCGATTTAACAAGCCCCAAATGGTTATGTCGGTGCTTGTTCATACAGATGAATCAGCTCTAAAGCATGCAATGTAACGCTGACTAACGCCATAATGAAACATGACATTTTACTGAGTCGATTCTTTTGACCTACACACCTTTGTGCGATTATCGGTTTGTTTGATTTCTTAATACTCAACCAGAGTAGCAAGCAGAAATATTGCAACATGGAAATTAGACATACAATCTTATTGTACTCGTGTGTGCTGAAATCTGAACTCGACTGCTTGAGAATCGATTCCCATGAATCACGAGAATGAATCTTCCAAATTTAACGACTCATTTGGCAGTCGCTAAGCCTTTGACTACAGTGGAGCACAGGCATGCATGAATAAAGCTGTCACTGCAGCGGATAACGACGGTAAGCTTTTCTGTTACATTTAATATATACAGTGGTTCGTGTGGTAAATGCATTTTAAACATGTTGATGTCAAACAGCAACAAACGCTGCAGCAGTTTAATACCTCTTCTTTTTTTTCTTTTTCTTTTAAATTTTGTGTTTATTGTGTCATTCTGATAAAATTTGACTCAAAGAGTTATGCACAAGAATTCCACAGTACCTGTACTGCTTTGTACCTGTGCAAATGGCAATAAATCTAAATCTAAATCTAATCTAATCTAATGTAATCTAATCTTACTTTGCCACATTTAGGCTGTTAGTCTGCTATGGAGAATTTGATGGTTAGTTAATCTCACTGTGAATTGTCTAATTAATAGCTCAAATATTGCAAGTCATGTGTGAGTGACTGGGCAGTATCATAGGTATTGGGTGCATTTTATTATTAATCACCTTGCTCGAAGAAAATCAGTCGATCAGGAAGATTACAGTTGACAGACGCAGTGATCTAGATTGGACATGCGTGTACCAGCCATGGAGGCAGACAGACAGTTCTTAGAGACTTCTTTTTGCATCAAACAGTCAGCACTTGGGCCAAATTTGCTGGGACGGCCAGTCCTGGAGAACTTGTTTGAAAGCTGCGCCATTTGTAGATGATTTTCCTTACAGTGGAATGATGTATTTCAAATAATTTGAAGAGCTTTTTAAATCGTTTGCAAGATTCAGAGGCATCCACAACCTTTTTTCAAAAGGCCTTACAGATCTCTTTAGATCTTGGCATCATGACACCACACACACCTCAATAACAAAGGAAACAGGTTCCACCTGCACTCCCTAAACAGGATCTAATCCCTGGCAGCCTATCTTGAACACTCGATTCGAATTTTATGGATTTGAAGGTGTGATAAATGTAGGGGCGTGGCTGATCTGTTTTTTGTTCATTTAAATTGTGGAAAATTACTACAAAATGTCAATTTTATGTCATTTGATAGAGTGTATCAACTTATTAATAGGCTCTGTTTCAAAAAGGATCACATGTATGCTTGTCCAAATATGTAAAAAATAAATAAAAAAATAAATAAAAAGAAAAGAAAAGAAAATGTTTCCATGGGGTGTACTTATTTTTTCACATGACTGTGTGTATATATATATATATATATATATATATATATATATATATATATATATATATATGTATGTATGTATGTATGTGGTCTATTATAGTCCACATAGACTATCGTGTCATTGTTCATTGTGGTCTCATTTTGGGGAACTATGTTACAGATGGAAAGAGGAACATGACTTTAGTGAAAATTTGCAACTGGTGCTGTAGAAGGAAGGTCGTTTGACTGACCTAAAATTGCATCAAAGATCAGGCAAGCTGCTCAGAAGTGTTGTCAGACTCTCACATGACCACTGGTACTGTTCAATTTGCTCTTATTTCCTCACTTTTTCTTGTGCAGCTTTTCAAATATACCTCTTTCAGTAGCGATGAAGAGGCCAAACCTGTACAGACGTCTGGTTCAAAACATGATCTGTTTTATCTAGTTTCTGCATGCTGTGTCTCTCCCTGTTCACTCAGCTCTCTCTGTATCTATCACACTGGAGCATCTGGTAGAACACCAGCAACTGCGACTGTGGTATGAAAACAGCTGAGTCAAGCTCATAGCAGGCTGTATTTTAGAAGACAGCAGCAGTGTTGCAGCAGAGCACAATGCTGGGATGCGATGGAGAATCAGGAGCAAGGGTTCGACATAAACTGACCCTGGTTACAGGTCTGCTGGAGTGCCTATGTTTTGCTGGGGTTGTGTTTGGATGGGCTTCTCTTGTCTTCGTTCTGAAGACAGATGGATACTTTAGTGATCTGTGTGTCAATGTGACTGAAGCAAATGGCACATCAGCTAAAGGTAAGAATGAAAAATATGTGTCTGATATTATCAATCTTAGCTTACAATGCTGCACAGCAAATTCACCAGTGTTGATTTAACACCCACAGTGTTGAATTTACACGCTACAGTGTTTATATAAGTCCATTTGACTCAAATGAACACTCTGGGTGTTAATTCAACACTAGGGATTTTACTGTGTGGGTATCAGGTCTTATTCTTGTTGTTTGTTATCTGTTAAAGCTGTCTGATGCTAAAAACTGACCTTAAGAGTACAAATATGTTTACAGAGAAATTTGGTGATGCACTGTAGCATTATTTATCACTATATAATTATTAAATCATGTGGCCCAGCCCTATGTTTCCAATATAATACATCTGACAATGCATTTTTAATATTTAATTGTTTCTCTCTCTCTCTCTCGTTCTCTCACTCACTAACACTCCACGCACACACACACACACACACACACAGTTACTCTCCTAGACTGCAGTGCTCAGGATGAGCAGTTCTCTCTTATCTTCACTGTTGCTTCCTTCATGAACAACTTTCTCACTTTCCCCAACGGCTTCCTTTTTGACCTGTATGGAACGATGGCTACAAGATTTCTGGCAATGTGAGTGCATTAAAATGACACATTCAGAAGTGACACCCATCAGTATCAGGAAAACGTATTGAGAAATAGTGGTGTAGATGATTCAATATGTAAAATAACACATTAAATGTGGAGTGCAACCTTAAGGTTCATAGCTCAAATCATAATGATGCCACAATCATCCATGGCCCAGGAGTCCAAGAGAGCTTAACTCATACTTTGCTGAAGAAGATTGTCCTGTTTGCATTTTAAATTAGTCCAGTGCTCGCCAATCACACACTATATAGAATAGGCCAGTTAGTGCACTCCTCTAAGCACTTTCAGTTACGGTGTCGGGTGATAAACAAAGAGCTGGCGACTGCCTTAAGGTATCTAGGAGGAAGCAGGGTAGCTTTGGGTCTACTGAAAGTGGTAGATGTTTTTTGACGGTGAGAGACGTTGATAATGTAGAAAATGGTAACTGGCAAAAGCTAAATTGGGGGTAAAATTGGGCAAAAAACAGCACTGTACTGTACAAATATATAAAATGTTATTTGGGCTGAAGTGTTTTTATACAAAGTTATGAGGTACATTACTTAAACCTACAAAGATCACATGTGCCACTCACACTGTGCTTCAGACAGTAAAAGTAATTAAGTAATTAATTATAAAGTCAATAACTAATCAACAAATGAGACACATAACATAATGTTAAACCACGATTTAATTAAAGCTTCTATAAGTCATTTTAAATAACACTTCAGCAAAATTGGCGTCATATTTTATTACATTCATCTTAAGTAATTGCTTCATCCTGGTATGGATCTGGAGCCTATCCCAGTAACACTCACAAGGTGAAAATACATCATGGACCATTGGAAATGGTCCTCCCTGGCTCTAAAGGATAGGATAAGCTAAATAAACTGGAAGGAAATTATTAGCTTGATAGAGTTTTAGATAAGCCTGGAATTAAGGCAGATTTATTGAACTTTGGTCAAAGTTTCTGGTTACACTGTTGTCAAATATGCCTCATTCATTCATTCATTCATCTTCAGTAAGTGCTTATCCTGGTCAGGGTTACAGTGGATTTGAAGCCTATCCTAGGAACACTGGGGGTGAGACGGGAATACACCTCGATTGGGACTCCAGTTAATCACAGCATGTACAATATACCTTATAGTAAGAAATTAAAAATTGATACAAAGATCTCTGATGAAAGGGCTATGAAAACTGAGGCAATTTAATTCTCCTCTGATAATAATTGAGAGATTATTTAGCTCGGTTGATTTTGGTTTAATTTGTTATACACTCAAAGTGTAACACATCATAATTAACTAGCTAAAACTCAACACTTGGATGTCTGCCAGTATTTAACTGCGAGTAATACTTGCTTGAATTCCCTCACAGATTCCTCTATACTACAGGGACGTTGCTTGTGGCGTTTTCAAGTAAAGGTAAAAAGCAAAAATGGGACACTAAAATCATTATTCTCAATTAATTGGCTAGGCTGAAAAAAATAATTACACTTTTTTTCTCCCTCCAGCTCTTTCCCTCTTGCTCTTCCCTGCCCTTTCTTTCATTGCTGTGGGGGGCGTTTTGTTACTTCTCACAAACATGCAGGTATTAAATGTAATAGATACTGTACATGTAGTACATTTGTATTAAAGGAGTAGTTTGGTCAAAAATGAAATCCATGATCATCAAGTATCTGATCATTATTTGAAGTTTATTTCTTTATTTTTGCACTACGGCTAGCTGCCTAATATAGCTAACAAGTAAGGGAAGTATATTGCTTCCAGATTTGCTTTGTGCATTATATATATATATATATATATATATATATATATATATATATATATATATATATATGATTTTATTTACTGGCTAATACTACTCTAGTCCACATAGAATATTGTGTCATTTTGTCTCATTTTGGGGAACAGATGGAAAGAGGAACATGACTTTAGTGAAAATTTACAACTGATGCTGTAGAAGAAAGGCCGCTTGACTGACCTAAAATTGCATCAAACATCAGATTAAACCTGCAGAAAAAAAATGCATTGTCCACTGAGATAGTTTGTACAAAATGGCAGAATACATCAATGAACATTTATTGTTGGACAGCTTGTATTTGTATATATACAAATACATCTGGATCTGTTATATCATCCAAATTATTGCTAGCTTGCAACTTTAGGCCAGACTCCCTTGTTCAGCTTGATACCAAACTGTGCTGAGGAAGAAAACGTTATTCCTACTTCAAGATAGCCGCTACTACTGTCTTTAGCTATGTGATGTTCTTTGATTCTTTTTTTCATGGATATGTCAAACAGTGTCAGAAACCACATACAGTATGTCTGTTTGAGATTACCATGACAACACGGTGTAGTTTGAGGCAAACGTGCCATGTGATTTAGCCATGGAGGTCGCACAATGCTAAACTGTTAGTTAAAAGATTATCTTACTTATTAGCAGCATTAGATTAACAGCTTGAGAGCAAAACTAAAGAAGCAAAATTTGTATACCAAACCTGACTTGGTTGATAGACTACATTTTAGGATGGGGGACATTGTGGACAAGTTTTAGCTAAACTCTTTCTTTAAATGTCACTAATACAAATACGTATGAAAACATGGGGTGTGCTGTCGTAGGAAAATAATCCACATAGCGGCGGGCCATTACAACCCTGAAGTAGATTATTTTCCAGTAACAGCACATCCTGTAGTATTTTATTCCTCTTATGCTACAGCAATTCAGTTACATTTATTCATTATTTATTAAAGAACAGCACATCATAACTTTTTTGAGTTTGCTAGTTATTTTAATTTTGTGGAACATCCATAAAGCAGCTATAAACAGTTGTTCCCTCACCAGCCTCTATTTATTTTCTTTCACTTGAATTTAAGACAAAAAACAAACATACAAAAAAAACACACAGCTTTCTATGTTACAGAGAAACTGGAAAGCACAAAAATTCCTCTATTCTGAAGACATTCATTCCTGTGGTGGAAACCGTTAACCTCTCCTTACAGAACGCTTCACCATATCAATGATTAGATGTTTCTCTTTTTTAAATAGCAGCACATTTGAAAATCTGTTTTATTATTAGGGTTAGATCATGCACAGTGTCTGACATACAAATCCGTTAGTAAATTAGCTGCTGCTATAGTAAATATAGCTTATCGGTATGAGTGCATTATTATAAACCTGCGATTTTTATTGTAGTTGGCACTACTGTCAGAATAATGACTGAGTGACAAGGCTTTTGTTCATCCTCATACTTTATACTGTGTGTCCTTATTTTTTTTTTAAAAAAGGAGTGCTTTATTTCTTTACATTTACCTCTCCAGGTGGGAAACCTTTGTGACACTCATCGCTCGACTATCATTACTCTTTATAACGGCGCTTTTGACTCCTCATCTGCAATTTTCCTCATCATCAAAGTAAGTAACAGACCTAATCACAAAAACACAATCATCAGCTTCTCTTGCTTGTCATTTGTCTGTTTGCATTGATTTTTTTATTTGATCATTTAATGATGTTTTACATCCAAGTGAATTTCATAAACATCCACAATTTCCTTTCACTAAGGTCCTGTATGAGAAAGGGATTTCTCTTCAGACCTCTTTCCTCTTCCTGTCTGCCTGTGATATCATTCATCTACTGCGAACTCTCTTCCTTTTACCCAAATCACACATACCTTCTCCAATCCCAGAGAGCTACACTTATGGGTACACATCTATAACTCAGTTTTAAATAACATCTAAATGACATTTAGATCCTTTATGCCTAGCACCTGTTTTTATTTTGAATTTTTTTTCTGCTCATGGTACAGCGTAAGCTGTCGTAAGTCAAGGAGCTACAATGTTGAAGAGTATGAGAGCAAGCAGGAGTTGCAGGACTTACCGGACAGAGCAGGACAAAACAACAGCAGAGACACTGAACAATTAAAGACAGATGACTCACCTCAAAACTTAAGCAAAGGTACTGCTCATTATTCCACTCGTTGAGGGCTCACATTCTTGTTATTGCTTGAAAATGGAAGGCCCTTATCACAAGACATCTTTTCTGAGACCACCTACTTACCTGCTCTTTTCTTATGCTCTCTCTCCTGCTCCTTATCACCATAAATCTTGCTCGCCTACTCGCTCTTTCTCCAGACAGAAGCTTTAAGAGCTGTGTTCTATCCTGGTTCTTTCTGTGGCATCTGATGTGGCTTTCACTCATGCAGCTGCGTCATTATCTTTTCATTGGAACGCTGAACCCAATGCTGAACCGACTGGCAAACCAAGACCCAGCCACTGGTAAATAGCCCTAAAGCTATAAAACACTGTATTTAAACTGTTATACCACAGCGCTGTTGAATTCTCCACACTGACTGGTCAGAAGGTGTTCATTTTCTATAATACAGGCGCCTCCTAAACTATTGGAACGGCAAGGCCAATTAATTTTTTTTTGTTGTAGACTGAAGACATTTGGGTTTGAGATTAAAAGATGAATTTGAGAAGAGAGTTTAGAATTTCAGCTGATATTTCCTGGTATTTATATGTAGAGTACATGTTAAATGACATAGAACATAGCCAATTTTGTATCAGACCACCTAATCTGTAGGCAAGAAAAATACTGGAAAATGTGACCTACAGGTGTTTCATGTGACCCAGGTGTCTCCAGTTAGATGAATTGTTTAAACAATAAATAGCTCTGAACATCTACTCTTGGTTTTAGCCTTTAGTTTCATTTGTGACGACTACATTTGTTGTTAGAAAGCATAAGCCAAGAAGATCAGAGAGCTGTCTATGGGAGAAAAGCAAGCCATTTTGAAGGTGAGAAAAGGGAAAATCAATCATAGTCATTGTGGAAACATTGTGCGTAAGCACTACAACAGTTTGGAATGTCCTGAAAAAGAAAGAAACCACTGGAGTACTGAGCAACAGATACCAAATGGCTTATCTGTTCCTATTGTTTTGCTCACCTAAAAATTGGGTGGTCTGATACAGAAGGTTCTATGTTTTATGTTGTTTAACATATCTAGATGTAAATACCAGGAAATAAAAGCTGAAATCCTAAACTCTCGTCTCATATCCATCTTTTGATCTCAAATCCAAATGTCTTTGGTGTAGACCACAAAGAAATGAATTGGCCTCGCCGTTGCAGTAGTTTCCGGGGGGACTGTAGAAAGTATAAAAAGTAACAAAGAAAAAAGTATAACCGTTGTTGATATGGTGAAATATTCTGTAAGGATATGTTGATGTTTTCCTTTCTGGGAAAGTCTAAGGATGGAGGGCTTTTCAGGATCTCAGTAACAAACAGCATTCTTTTTGTCTTCTTAGTTTCAAGAGAAAGTGATAGAATGGCTGTTTATAGCTGCTGTAACATTAGGTGACTTATATTGTGGACTTTCCACAAAATTAAATGTAGCTCTAAATGAAAAATACAGTGTGGTGCTCTGTAATACATTAAAAAAAAATGTCAGTCACAAAAATAGTTTCCATACTGTAAATGGTAAATGGCGCACTTATATAGAGCTTTTATCCAAAGCGCTTTACACTGTGTCTCATTCACCCATTCACACACCAATGGTAGCAGAGCTGCCATGCAAGGTGCTAACTTGCCATCGGGAGCAACTTGGGGTTCAGTATCTTGCCCAAGGACACTTCGGCATATGGAGTCATGCAGGGAATCGAACCACCAACCCTACGATTAGTGGACAACCCGCTCTACCTACTGAGCCACAGCCACCCCATACCGTATATGCTCAGATTGGGCTTTGTGTACTAAACTAGGTATATTGTAATGTGAATATTTTTTTTATAGATCTTGCTCATTCTTATCTTATACCAGACCTGACACATATGCAGCATGCCTACGTTGCTTAACTGACCATTTATGTTCCATAAGCACTACCATTGCAACCCAGTGCTTTGCTTTAATAAGTAAAACTAATGTTCATACGGACAACAGTGTCTTTGGAACATGAGGGACAGTCAATGATGAGACAGCTGTAAATACAACACAGTGCACTTAAAATGTATTATTCTGTTTATTCTAATTTCCCTTGTTGCTGTAATAAATACTATAAAATCATACCACACAGAACGTTGTACTAGATTATGAACATAAATTAGTTATGATCTAGTCTCATGGGAAAGAAATCAATAAAAAAAAAAGAGCTCAATGCCAAACTAATGCCAGACTGGTACACCTGCTGCATTTTATACTTCTGGTCGTCTGCCATAGCTAGCAATTTATTTTGCAGCTAAATTGTTATCAAAGTTTATAAATTTAGAGCAATTCATTTAAACAAATTTACAGTGGTATGATGATATCCAATGGTAGCCATGCTATTTTCTTTTTGCTACACCTATAAGTGTAGTATTTATTTCAACATACTATTTTGTATGATATTTTGGGACATTTCAAGATTGTTGTTGTTTATTTTTTTTGTAATACTGGGTCTAGCAGGTTTATTTTTGATTATGAATACAGGTGACTGCTACTTTCTGGTATTCCCAGTACATTTTCCCTTAAACATCTGTTTGTCCTCTCGAAGTTAGCCAGTACATCAATGCATTTGCCTTCACTCAGCTGACTGGCATCCTCTGTGCTCCTTGGAATGGCTTGTTAATGGACAGACACAAAGGGAAGGCATTGAAGCCAGGTCAGAAGCAGAATTTGTTCAAATGCATTATTATACCCAGATACAGGAGAAGTCCCTATAATATCTCTCTTCTTCTTTTCACCCATGCTTTGAAGGAGAGACAGAGAAAGAAGCCGACTTGCGCTCGACCGTCTTGTCCCTCTTCCTTACTTCTCTGCAGTGCCTTATCTTCTCTGTGTGTACAACCATTCCTGTTCTTCCTCTGCAGTACGTCACATTCGTCCTGCAGGTCCTCAATCGATCCTTCCTGTACGGCGGGAATGCTGCTTTCATCAGCATCGCGTGAGTATGAAAATTAGTATTGGAAGTGATTAATGATGAAAATGTAGGTGAATTTTTTAAAAATTGTGAATAAGTTTTGAATTGGTTTGAACAGGTTTCCTGCCCAACACTTTGGAAAGATGTACGGTCTCATGATGTCCCTCTCAGCTGTGGTGTCATTGCTGCAGTATCCTTGTTTTGCCTTGGTCAAAGCTTTCGGAGGGGATCCCTTCTATGTAAGTCTTATTGGCTCATATTGTGACTTCACCAGCCACCAAAATGTGATAAACATGCCAGAATATGGTTATAGATATTGTCATAGTCATGATCATTTACTTGAACAACCACATTCAGTCTATACTTTACACTGTACTGTTGTTCTGACTATACTTACTCTACTCTGTTATTCTAGGTGAACCTTATTCTGACCATTCTGACGTTATTGGCTTTCATCCATCCTCTGAACGTCTTCCTCCATTGTAGAAGCATGGCCACGCAGAGAGAAAAGATACAGAGCACGCTACCTGCTGATTCTTCAAGAACAGGATCTACACTATAGTGCCTATAATTAGTTAGTTACAGTTATAGTAGTATGTTACATTTCATGGCTACTTGTACAAAATTATGGTTTGAAGGATTACATTTCTATATCTTTGTTAAATTATGCAGTTTACTTTAAGCTGAATTGTGGAAAAAATATAATGCCAAATCAAAAATAAATCAAATAAATAAATCAAAATAATGCCATTTTTAAAATTATTTTGAAATGGATACTATCTGCATTAAAATTTGGGGAATATGTTTTATTTTGGTTGTCGATATAGAACAAAGATGACATGCCATTGACATGAGATGTCATGAAGAAATGATGAATGAACATAGACACACAAAAAAGGAAATATTTATAAATAAATAAATAAAAAAAAACACTGTAGTTCTTTCCTGTATTATTAAGCATCTCTAATAGCGATGCTCATGTAAAGCATCAGAAATTTATGCAATTTTGTGCTGCACCCAGTCAGATATATTCACAGTCATATGCACATAGAAAATAATGATATTTTCATCTTATTATGTATATCTACAGTTACAAATCTGATAACTTATATTATGAATGACAATCAAATAAAATAAACAACAACAACAACAAATAGAATAGAAGAGAACAGAGTTAGAGAGGACACCGATCTGATACCAATGTTGGTACCAGACAAAAAAACTAAACAAAAAACAAAAACCAGCAAAAAACTGTGGATCGGATATTAGAGAATATATATCGGATATCAGATCCTGTAACAAATGATGATTGGATTTGAAAAAATGAACACTTTTGTAACTGGAAATGTTTACATATGAAAGTTAAATGATCCACATATGCGGTATATTTTGTGTCATTTAAAGCCCAAATATACTGTATAATGTATATAAATATGTAGGGCTAGTTAAATTAAACAAAAAAACAACAACTCCATAATAATATTTACAGTCACTATATTAATAAATATATTATAATATAATATAAAGGTGAAATGTGTGATGTGAGCCAGTTTCCTACGTTCTTTTTCACTGCCAGAGAATTGTGTGTTTATAACCATTTAATATTATACATGATCACGGCTGATTCTTAACTTTGAGATTTTATATGGAATCTTTCAGTTTCATTATATTAAACATCAAACAAAAACAGAAGATCAGAGCATTATGAGATATACTACATTAGGTTATTTTCTTTTAGACGGGCAATATTTCTCTCTTCATAGCAGGATTTAACAGATTTATTGGTCTTTGTTGTTTACTTGTGGGTTTAGCGAGACATCATCCGCACAAACTCTGCAGAGAAAAATAACAATAAAGTATTCACCACATAAAAAGGTTTAAAGAACGTTTTTAAGAAATCGAAATCTTAACTTTGTAAAGTTCTAGCTGACTCTCATAATTTGTTGTAACTTCATTATTTACACACTACTGAATGTATGTGGTACGTTTTACAGTAAATTATTCATTTAAAATACAAGCAGATAAAAGAACCTGCGGTGACCTTATTGAGGGTCAGAAGTATGGCTGGACATCTTGAGATGACAGAATTTTCAAAGATGGCCTTATAATTCCAAGGTCTCAAGATTTTCACTGGTTATAAATGACCTCTAAGGGTTCATTCAATGCTGGGGATTTTGCAGTGCAGCTTTACCATCTATCATTCTACTCCAGCCTCTGCTATCATTTTCCTAGCCATGTAACCTCTCAAAAACATGGCATTGTAATTGAATTCTGTTAAATGAATCATTTAAAGATTAAAATAATTTAATTATTATTATTTTTATTATTTTTTTGCAGATGTAAACTATACATTTTTGGCAAGGTCATGAATCAGAACCAGGAAATAAATGCTCCCTAATATCTCATTAGCAGGAGAATAATATAGTGAGTAAGGTTATATTTCTGTCATACATGCTTTTCACAAGCTATTCGATATCTGCTCTGTCTCTCACCCTCAAAATCGACCAAGCCATCTCCATTCAGGTCCACGTCTCTGAGGATCTCATCAATCTCTCTTTGGTTCAGCTGTTGACCCATCAGCTTCTTCATGGCCTCCCTCAACTCTGCCAGACTAATCTGACCATCACCATTAGAGTCAAACTGAGGCAGAGAGAATGAACAAATTCATTAAAAGGTACGGATTTGACTGTGCATTTTATATGCATCAGCCTCGTTTAATTGATTTGTAGAACACCAATTCACAAACCTCTCTAAAAGCATCTCTCAGTTCCTTCACTCCAATCATATCTGCTGTCTCAGCCAACATTTTAGGCCCCATTAGTTCCACAAAGTCATCAAAGTCCACTCGGCCTCCACCTAAACAACAACAGCACAGCAGCACAGGTTTTTTCTGAATTTGAATATTCATGAATCAGTTCATGTGCATGCTGTGTGTGTTGACTTTCTGTGTGCTTTAGTACATAAAAGCATGAAAGAAGTCTCCTGTTTATGTTCACTGACATTTATTATGCACGACACTCTTCCTGCCACTTTTGCTTTTTATTTCAGGATGGCCAGCATTTAAGTCACTGGTTTATATTAGTGTTGGTTTTTATGTTTGTGTGTTTTGGGTTTTTGTTGTTGTTGTAGTAACATCTCATTCACATGGACTAGTACAGCAGATGACCTAAATAATCTAAGGCTTATAATAAACATACAAAAAATGTTTTGTTTTTTCTTTTTTAAGAAAGAAAAGTATAATTGTTTACATGGTGAATCTTTCTATGACGAGATGATTATGTAACATTTATGGAAAGAGTCTCCAGTACACAATCAGTACATTTTGCACAAGGTGTTCAGGACAGAGAACATTGTGCTGCATTTTATTGTTACTTATTAACTTTAAGAGAAAAAAAAAGAGACTCTGGTGAGGCAGTGACTGCATATAGATGCTATAATGCAAGTGATAAAAGCAACTAACTTGTTTCATGGACATTCCACAACATTAAATGTAACTCATGGCATTCATTAATAAAATAAAAATTGCAATTGCTGGTAAATTGCTGTGGTAAAAGAGGGAGCACTTATGTGCTGTTTTAACAAAAATAATCTAAACTTGAGTGCCATCACACCACCACGAGGCTGATTATTTTCCTATGACCATGTTTTGTTCCGTATGTAAACTTGAGTATCTGTCTCTGTGTTACATCATGCATCCAGTTGTACATACATATTTGCTGACTGAGCTCAATCAGCTCCATCTCTGTAGGCATGTATCCCATTGTCCTCATGCACTCGCCCAAATCTTTACAGGTGATGAAGCCGTCCTTATCCCTGTCAAACTCCTTGAAGGCTTCCTTCAGCTCTAAGAGAGAAAGAGTTGTTAGCTTTGTTTAATAGGTTTGAGAATGTTTAGAAGAATTGGTTAAGCGGTGTGCAGCTGGAGGATACTGAAGGTTACAGTTTAGCACAGAGTGAGTGAAAGCAGAGAGAGGATGGAGAAATGGCTAGAAAAAAGGGCAGAAAAGGGAGCTTTGGTCAGATTGGTTAATGGATGGATGACGCTGATTATTAAGCCTTTATTTGTTATAATCATTGTTACAGGAGAAAGGTGAAATGTAACAGATTATTGTACCTTCAATTTCTTCTGGCCTTAGATCTCTGTCCTGTAGTGATTACCAATTACAACAAACACACAGAGACAAACAGTAATTTAGGACAGACAGAACCACACCCCAAACTTACAGAAGTATACCCATTCATGTTTACGGTGTGAAAATTTAAACTTAAGTCTACTTATGTTGGGACACACAGTGGAATATTACACATTACCTGAGTGACAGAGATGGAAGGGTGCTAGGTTTGGGAATAGAATAGCTGTTTTATCTCTTCTTACATACATTGAAACAAGATCTTAAAAAATGGATTTAAATTTTTACAAACATCATTTAATTTGATATGTGTTTGTAAGTATTAATGTAGTGATATGTGTGTGTGTACTATGTGTACACAGAGAGTGCATACAGTGTGTTCACAAATGTGTGACTTAACAAATAACAAGTAACTGTCCTGTCACAGCAAACCAGTACTACCTTTCCCATCCTCCACTGTGGCCTATAAACATGGCCACCATGGACTGCAATTCCCAGAACACTCATTCATTCTAATCACACACACCTGCATCAAATTCACAGCACTCACAAAAACAGTGTAAAGAGACTGTTTGAACACAATGACTTTGCAAAGTATTAGTGTTATCACCATAACAAGTGTTTGTTCCCTGTTCCTCGTTTTGATTCATGTTCTTTGATCTTATTTCTGGTGTCTCGTTCTCGATTCTTGCCTTGCCTCGTTTATGCCTGTTTGTTGATTGCCTGACCCATTACCTGTTTTTGACCATGCTATTGTCTTATGATTTGGATTTGTCTGCCTCTCTCTCTTTATTAAAAGCTCTTATCTGCACTTGCATCCGTCCTAACCAGAGAGAGATACTTTGTATATTTCGTATATATCACTAATTGGATAATTGGATGTGACAGGTCTAGGTCAAAGGTCATCATCAAATATAATTATGTTGACAGGTCAAAGGTCATCACCAACCGTCATTTTCTTAACAGTTGTCGTTAATGGTCCTCATCACCAAACCTAATTATGTTGAGAGTTGTATATCAAAGATAATGTTACATACATTCTGCACTTATGGTCTGCACTTAGATCAAGCAATCATATTATGTTGAAAGAATCACTCCAAAGATAATATTACATATGGTCTACACTTATGTCATTAAAGGTTATTAGCAACCGTCATTATCTTAACAGATATAGGTCATCACCAACCCTCATTTTCTTAACAGTTGTTAAAAATGGATAATGGTTTATATAATAAAGGTTTGTTTTAATCTGTTGTGTTCCCACACACAGACATACATACACACACACCCACAGAGAAGATACCCCATGACCAATCAGAACAAAAGAAATTAAAATGCTACATCCAGTAGGTGGCGGTATATACACCATAATTTTATAGAAGGAGAAGACCACACCCACCCTCTTGATTTAAAATACTTTGTACTTACAACACAACATGTATGAGCTTTCAACATGGCTTGCCCTAATGAACTGAAAAAAGTTCACTCTTTTTTGGGGGAAGATTAGAAAAAATTTTAGAACATGTAAAGATTTTTTTGGATGCAGAAAAAGGAGACGTTGTGCTTTTCAAGTTCTCGGTCCCGGGTCACAACCACTGGAGGAAAAAAAACATGCCATTGTTCACTTTGCTATGGGTACGGGGCTAAAATCAAGATGTGGACTGCAATAAAAAGATAAACTTTGTAATAAAGTGTTGTGGGTTTTTTTTTTTTTCTGAGTCATGGTTCAAACGATCATTGATTTTGAAATGATTTTTAACAGCCTCAGATGTTTAATCACTCCCTCACCTCTCCAGAACGGTTCCACGAATAAACTCGTTTGAAATAAACAGCCAGAGACAGAGGTTCTGCCAATGGGATGTAGTTTAATAGCGTTTTTAAGAGCTCCACGTCTAGACAAGGTCATCGTACAGGACGGTGTACGTCGGGAAGCCCGGATATCACACAGCAGCTCAACGATATTCATGTCCAGGACGTGATGTGCAACGTGTAGGTGTAGGCCTGATCCTACAGCTCCCTGTACAAGTGAACGTCGGCGTCCTGCCAAATCCTGAAGCGATTTTCCGGGCTGAGATGTGCGTTCAGGAAGTTGTAGCAGTCACGGACAAGGTCTCGCATGAGCAGGTAATTGGCCATGACCAACACAGCCCGCACGTTATCAGTGGTGACTCGGATCTCCTGGGTGTAGATGTAATGGATTATAATCGCCATGATGTCTGGAGATACATTCGTCATGGTGTACACCTTCTGATCCGAGCTGCTCCCTGTCGTGAACAGGGTTCTGGAATATCAGGAAGAGGAAACATATTAGGAACAACAGTTTGCTCTATAGTCTGGAAATCACGAATTGGAATCATGATGATGTGAAAGCTGTAGTTTTAGAGAGTTTAAATAGAGGGCGTGTCTCTGGCCTGTCAATCAGAATAGGCGATCAAGTGTGTTCGCTCAGGTACAGTACAAACACGAGATGATGTACGATGGTGTCGATGAGGGTATTAGCGACCAACTAAAGAGGATCTGTGTATTTACAAACACTGTACGTCAGTGAATTATTGTAATCTCAGTGCATCACGAGTTGCTATGGTGATGATGTGACAGTTTTACTGAGTTTCCTGTCTAGTTATGAACTGGTTTTATTTTACTCTACTTATTAGCTGCTGTATTATATCGTTTTCTTTATTACTCAGTTTTCTCTTTTTAGTCACATCATTTCATCCTTCACTCATCTCTTGTATATTTTTTTCCCATTAGCTGACACTTTTACGAATAAATGTGATTGGGTTTTTCTTGCTTTTACTTGAAATACTGGCTGTTCGCACAGAGGATGGTCTTGTGGACGTTGAATTCCACCTCGTCCACTCTGAGGACCACGTCGCATAGCTCCTCTTCCAACCGTATGTCGTTCAGCACACTGCACATTGTCATGGCTGCACTCCTCTCTCTCTCAAAACTCATATCAGATCTGTAATTTTCTTCGTAAAAGGCCGTGATGATGATGAGCGTTCACACAGGGCTGTTTTATAAAGACCCGAACTTCTAGAATTCCAGCATCACGGAATTCCAGCATTCTTAGAATCAGCTCATAGTGAAGGATCTCAGAATCAACAGCAGCTTCTCTTATTTATTTATTAGTTTACTTATTTATTTACTTATTTTTGAGGGTCATTGTTTTATTATTATTATTATTATTATTATTATTATTATTATTATTGCTGTCCTTTTTATTTATAGGAGAGAAGCCTGTGAAATAAACCCTGCTTTACGTCACTAAGCTGTGGCCTCAAACTACATGACTACATGATTTCATGATTAGTGTTTAATTTAAGTTGCCCAACATCAAACACAGTATATTATAATGACATTGATATTATAATAAACCTGGAAGCACCACGTTCACCTGGCTGAATATATTACAGAACTTTACAGATTTTTTAAAAATATTTTTACTTGTAAAAAAAAAAAAAAAGATAGAAAGAAAGAAAGAAAGAAAAATAATTCTCATTGATTTACCGCCACCTACTGGATGTAGCGTTTTAATTTCTTTTGTTCTGATTGGTCAGTGGTTATCTTCTCTGTGTGTGTGTGTGTGTGTGTGTGTGTGTGTGTGTGTGTGTGTGTGGGAACGCAACAGATTACAACAAACCTTTATTATATAAAACATTATCCATTTTTAACTTTCATCTGTTACGATAATGACGGTTGCTAATAACCTTTAATGACATAAGTGTAGACCATATGTAATATTATCTTTGGAGTGATTCTCTCAACATAATCAGGATTGATTGATCTAAGTGCAGACCATAAGTGCAGAATGTATGTAACATTATCTTTTATATACAACTCTCAACATAATTATGTTTGATGATGATGACTGTTAACGACAACTGTTAAGAAAATGATGGTTGGTGATGACCTTTGACCCGTCAACATAATTATATTTGATGATGACTTTTGACCTAGACCTGTCACATCCAATTAGTGATTTTTGGTAGCATACAAAACCTGCAAACTATTTCTCTCTCTAACCTTCATTATGTGGAAAACCTGACAGTAACATTCAAATAAAACACTTAAATTGCATTGAATTGAAATGAATTATAGTTTACTAGTTCAACTTAGCCTTCCATATATAAAAAATACTTCCTGCTATTCAGAATACAGAATACATTGTTGTTAAATGGCTCTTTCAAAAGATTTTTTCCAAGCTCACAAGATTGGAAAAGGTAAAAAAAAAAATTAAAAAAAAGATTTCTTGGATATTATGCTCATGCAAACCTGGATATCAAGAACAAACCCCCTGCATTCCATCAGTGAAGCATGGTGTAGGGTGTACAATGCTGTGGGCCTATTTTGGGAATAGTATAGGCACAGTATGAAAAGGTCCACAATATAATAAGTGTATTAACCAGTTTGAAATGGTGTTAGCTCCCACTGGGGGGGAAAAAATCTATGCAATTATTAGTTAATTTGTTTAATCACTGTTTAATATTTTTGTCTGTTTTCAACATTTGTGTCTAATTAATTATGTTAATCAACAGATGCAATAAGGGTTTGGTGCTGTTTTTCAAAAGTCATAACTAGTGCTAAATTGAGAAATACTTTAAAATATACCAAACTAATCAAAATGACTGGAGCAAAATTACTGGCTAGTTTTGCATGCAAGCTTTGGTATTTCATGAAATCACAAACTGAGCTCATATGTTGCATTTCCCAAACAGTAACTACCATCCATAAAGAATTTAAATTGAAAGGTTTAAATAATAGTTACCAGGAGTTTAAAATTTTAAAAATCATGTTTCTGAGATGACAAATGGTCTAATATATGTGGCACTATATAATGTGTTTTGTTTGTTAAATAAGACTCTGTCTAATATTTAATAGATACATTATTTATTTAGGTTATTCATCTTTTGTTAATATTCTACTCTTATCTTTTTAATTGTTCCAAATCCAATTCACTGTCTTACTTGTCCATGAAAACCAACCGCAATTCTTTATTTATTATTTTGTCTTATCTGATAAAAATAGATTTAAGCTGTAATAGGATGGACTGAGCCTCTGTTTTGGCAGTGACTGAGTGTGACCTCCTGGCTGAATCTCTGCATATTTAGGATTATTACTGTTGTGAATTGGCAAGGCTGCAGCTGGCAGATTACAACCAGGCAACTAATGGAGCTTGAACATGTTCAAATACCCGCCAGCATGCTTACATAATGCACAGATACATGAGTATTTGAAAGTACGCACACATTTGAATGCAATTATAATGCAATTTAACACAGAGAGAGAGAGAGAGAGAGAGAGAGAGGTAGATTGTAAAGCCCACCTACTGAGTAAACTGATAGGTTAGTTAGCACAATCAGGATGCGCACTGTCTCTCTCTCTCTCTCTCTCTCTGAGAGAGAGAGTTGAGAGAGCAGTATAATATCTGCTATAAATTTAAAGGAATGAGTGGGTGTAGTTCACTAGCCATACTAAAAAGGATAGTGGAATTCTCATGCAGTCGTGTATATTGATCAAGTATTACATATTAAAGCTCAGATCCTTTGTTTCTGCTAAATGTTTAATTTAGTAAGTGCACAGGCGGTCAGGGAACAGTTGGCATTACGTAAGTTACTGTCATTAGTAATCACATTCAAATGTTTAATAACACACAATACACTTAAAGGACTATCAGATAGCATAGGCTGGGACCTGTTATTTATTTTATTATGTATGCAGTGCAAATGTCACTGTGTGTGAATTCTGTCAAGCTGCCAAAACCAAATTCTGGCCAAAATTGTGTTCTCTCTTTATGACATACTCATCACATACTTTAACACATAGGTAGAATGATATGATCATGTACAACTGAAGTAAGCAAAGATGGAAATAGACATCTATATTGCAAATATATCAAGAGTATAATTGTCATGATCAGGAGGTGGAAAGGATCCTAATAATAATCCTGATAATCAAGTTAACCACATGTTTATTGCATTTAAATTTTCCAGTTTAACAATATGTGCTAAAACCACATGACTGGCTGCCAGTCCAAGAAACTTGATGCAGCACAACAAATTTAATTGTATGATGAACTAAAGGTAGCATAATATATATGTGTGTGTGTGTGTGTGTGTGTATGTGTATATATATATATGTATGTATGTATATATATATATATATATATATATATATATATATATATATATATATATATATATATATATATATATATATATATATATAGTCAGCTTTGAGTGTGGAGATTAGAATGATAAGAAGCTAAGAAACATTAAGCTTTGTTTTGTGTGCAGATTTTGTCCATATTGTTTTTGTCACCTTTATCAGGCAACTGATATTTATGAAAGAAACATGGAGAACAATCCAACACAATCCAACAACATTTTTTAAATGAAACTATTTTTATATCAGAAATTCTAACATAATAAAATTGAGCTGTCTGAAGCAAAACTCAAACGTTTTACATGCATTTTCATTTTAGCACTTGATTATGTGTATAAAGCCTATGGAAACTAGTCACATTTTAGGCAGTGTGAGGTCAGTGCTGAAGCTCGGACATGAAGGAAAACTTGTGCTTTGAATTAACATGATCGTAATTGCAGGATTAAAACAATTGTCTTTAGAGTCCTTCAGCGCTGTGGAAAATTAACACACATTTAAAAACAAACTCAGATGAAAAGGTGCTTGTCAGTAGACAATATCCAATCTCAGGGTTCATCAGGAGAGAGGTGATGATGTTGGGCTGAAGGGGGAGGGAAACTCTGGATTGTGGTGGTTATGAAGGAATGACTGGAGATTGAGAAGGTGAAACAAATGGACGAACCGATATATGGTCAGGGATGTCAACATATATTAGCGTTTGGGGGATAAATAACTGTGTGAATGTGTTGTTCAAATGTGTTGATATGCAAACACATCATGCCAGTCATGCCAGATACTTCATAGCAGTGGCTCTCAGCCCCATGACTTCCTGAGTCCTTTTCCATTTTGGCTGTCACACTGTTGGAAGGTGGAGGCCATGAAGCATATATGCAATTATGTACAGTGTGGATACACAATGTACTTACTGTTGTAAAAAAAAGTAGTTTGATACTCCAGATGTTAGAAACACTAACACATTGGATTTTATGTAAAGGCATAGCAATTAGCTGAAAGAGGGACTGCTATAGTGTATAGTGCATGTATGAAAGTATGTGAGTATGCCTGTGTGTGTGTGTGTGTGTGTGTGTGTGTCTGTGTGTGTGTGTGTGTACGTACAAGCTGGGCCTGAGCAAAGCCCTGTCGGAGAAAGATGCAGGCAGGACCTAAGATGTTGTGCAGCATGGTACAGTTCTGGACCAGAGCACATAGGGGCTCGTCAAACTCTCTCTCACTCCCTGACTCCTCATCCTCATCGTTTTCACCCCTTGTACCCTGCAGCACTCCAAGCATCGCCACTGTGCCAGAGTCTAGGGGCACAACACCCTTTAGCAGGAACCAAACAGTCAGAACAGAGCCAAGTGCCATTTATCCAGCAATCAAACACCAAGCTCACAGCTTTATTATCCCCGCAGTAGTAATTATGGGTTTAATGAGATTAGCCAGCTGTGCTGCTTAAAGGTATAGCACACAGTTTGAAATACAGCTTTCGATTTCAAACAACTGACTATACAATGCATTCTAAAAGGCATTCAAATAGGTTGATGGTGTTACGATTTGCATTAAGATTCTACCACTAGATCACATGTTTTTCTTTTTCTCTTTTCCAATATGGTCATATGTATATATATATAATAAATAATTTATATATATAATATATATAAATATAAATATAATAATAATAATTTATATATATATATATATATAAAAGAAAACTGGACATGTCTTACCTTTATCATATTATCTCTTTTGGATGGCTTGGCTCCCATTCCCAGTTTTTGCTCTACATCCCCCTGCCTTCAATTGTTTTCTCACTCTCTCCCTTTGCTCCCTCCTTCGTTCCCCTTAACTCACTCTTACTTCCTGTGATCGGATATTAGACAAACTTTAGATCTCCTTTGCAGTTCTATACATCAGATGATGAAAGCAGCTATCCGGTTATCTAACCTGTTCTAATCTCTTTACCTTCGTCTTGTATTTGTTGCCCATTTTCTCTCTGTCACGTTTCATCCTTTCAGCATAGAGTTTTCTGCCTCACTTTGTCAATGGAGGTTATTTTTCTTTCCAAAAATATACCTTCTACTATATTGAACTACAAGCTACTGATTCCGCATCAGCATGATGGTGATGAATGGAGAGAGAAAGAGAGAGATAGAGAGGGAAATGGGAGGGGCGACATGGAGGAAGGTGGGGATTAGGATATATGGGGACACTGGAGGGTTTGTTAAATCTGGAAAATTTGAGATTACACAGCGAGTGAAATCACATTGGTGCTGATGACAGGAGCTGAGTGCTGACAAATTAAACAAATACACACACACACAGAGGGAGAGAGAGAGAGAGAGAGAGAGAGAGAAGTTGGACTGGCACCAGCAGGACTGCTGAGGACCAAACAACAGAGATAGAGACAAATTCCACAGACAGAAAATGAAGATAAGGTGCAGAGATGAAAGAAAGAGCAACAGATGAAGTGAAAGATGAGGCTAGCTAGGTGCTGGTTTTGGGACACAAGAAGAAGGGTAAAAAGAATGAGAACTGACTACAAAAAGATTTGAATAGACAAGAAAGAGTCTTGCTAGTACTTTGTCTAATAAATTGAATGCTTTGTGTTTAATCCAAAAGTGTTCTGGCACCAATTTACGCCACAAGACTTAAACATTGCTCCAAAAGCTAACATTTGTCCTTACATTTAGCCTGATCACTGTTTAAAAAGGGCTGAAAGCAGTATATATCTAAACGATGCCGGCATTCCCTTACCTCTGCCCATATGAAGCAGGAAGATGAGTTCCCTTGTCCAGATAAAATATTAGTACATTAAAGAGCCACAGCCTGCAAAAATACAATTTGAACCCCTCGGGTTTTGCAGACAGCATTCAGCATTGTTGCATTTTACCCTTACAAGAACTACATAGAAGGATTACTTGCAAAAAATATTTCTTTATTTTTTTTTAAACTAGACTATACGTTTCAAAATGATAAATCGCTGTTCATCCACATAGCAATGAAAAACATTTCTGTACTATAGGAAATCACACTATTACCAAATGTGTTGTACTTAAATTGTACTTAATTGTACTAATATTGTTGCTTTTAAAACGTTTGTTTACACATCTGCAAGCGTTTACCGGCAACAGGTCACCAGAAATTGTAAGGTAATTTATAGACCCTACATACACACAATATTAAATGCTAACTGAACACAGATGCTCACACACTTAATCCTGTAATCTGGATGGGGAGTGAAGTTTCCAACTGATTTGTTTCAGTGTAGTGCATATTTTTACTTTGGCATGTATATAATTCGAACCACTAGAGGGCTCCTGTCGTTGTATACACTGAAATAAATGATACACATACTGTAGTGCACTTATTTCACCACCATCTGGCAGATTAAGACCAGGCCACCAACAACCCATCCACATTTACACCTAATAGGGTGGTGCTAAAAACTAAAGCACAGCTGTAGATGTAACAATTTTCAAATCAGACAGAAACACTACAACATAAATAAATGTTTTTCATGTATGCAGTTTATATGAAAAACCACACAATCATTTATTTAATGAAATATTTCTTGACAGCACCTGCCAGACAATGCTTAGCTAAAGAGCTTCTAAGTGGGACTACTGAACATTTCAGATTGGACTACTAAACATTCTGGACATTCCAAACAGGACAACTGAAAATTCTGGACATTCCAAAGAAGACTACTGAACAATCCAAACAAGACTACTGAACACTCCAAACAGGACTACTGAACACTCCAAACAGGACCACTGAACACTCCAAACAGGACCACTGAACACTCCAAACAGGACCACTGAACATTCCAAACAGGACTACTGAACACTCCAAACAGGACTACCCAACATTTCAAAGAGGAATACTAAACATTTCAAACAGGATTACTGGACATTCCAAACAGGACTACTGAACACTCCAAACAGGACTACTGAACACTCCAAACAGGACTACTGAACACTCCAAAGATGAATACTAAACATTTCAAACAGGATTACTGGACATTCCAAACAGGACTACTGAACATTCCAAACAGGACCACTGAACACTCCAAACAGGACTACTCAACATTCCAAACAGGACTACTGAACACTCCAAACAGGACTACTGAACACTCCAAACAGGACTACCCAACACTTCAAAGAGGAATACTAAACATTTCAAACAGGATTACTGGACATTCCAAACAGGACTACTGAACATTCCAAACAGGACTACTGAACACTCCAAACAGGACTACTGAACACTCCAAACAGGACCAGTGGACATTCCAAACAGGACCACTGAATACTCCAAACAGGACTACTGAACATTCCAAACAGGACTACTGAACACTCCAAACAGGACCAGTGGATATTCCAAACAGGACTACTAATCATTCCAAACAGGATGACTGGACATTCTGAACATTTGAAAGAGGACTACTGAACACTCCAAAGAGGACTACTAATCATTTTAAATAGGACTACTGAACATTCCAAACATAATACTGGATATGATCAATGGACTATTTGTAAATCACCTACAATACACACACACACACACACACACACACACACACTGTATCAGATTGTGTGTAAATTAGTAATTTTCATTTTTAATGATCAATAATTAATTAAGTGATCATGTTTTTGAAGGTAGTGTCTGCTTAAAACATCAAGTAGTCTTGTTTTGTTAACAATTTTGGAAGATCTGAAAAAGGTTTTAAAAAGATTTTTTTTTTAATAGTTTTTTTTAGTAATGTTAGTACATTTGACAGTTGAAATGTGTGAAAGCAAATGAGAGAATCTGTAAATGGTATAAATAATGATTTATCTGCCAAACTGATTAGGATTACAAGCAGAACTCTGCTCCGTGAATCAGGGCTATGCCAGACAATTCTGGCTCCCATTCTACAAACAACAAGATTTAGTGCATCTCATTTTGTTACTAATGCCTTGTGTAAATCTCTCTCTCTCTCTCTCTCTCTCTATCTCTCTGTCTCGCTCTCTCGCTCTGTGTGTGTGTGTGTGTGTGTGTTATGTTTTATTATCTGGGATTTGGGTCATAGTCCACACACAGGTGGTTTGCCAGTGGATTACGGCAAAGCCCAAATGGCTGAAGGGTGAGTGGGTGAGAAAAAGAGTGAAAAACAGAGGAGCAATACTCAGTGGGTGAAATGGATGAGTTGATTGGTAGGGTGTCAATTAAAAATTAACCAGTGCTGTAAAGTCACAACCTCTTTTGAGTCATAGTAAAATGGTTACACCATTGGTTTATCACTGTTGACTGGAATGCATTGCTTTTTTTTTTATTTACATTGCTTATACTACATTATGCCATTATGTAACATTACAGCCAGGGAGTGACATTACAGATCCAACATAACAGCCAGCCTTCTAATCTTTCTTATCAGTTTTTTTTTGTGTGTAAAATCCAACAAGGTTGGTGACTAATGCTGTAATCCTGCCCCATCGGTAAAGTTGACTTGCCTTTAAGGGCAACAGATCATTCGTGCATTTAAATCTGTCACACACATCTTCTTTCATCATCTCAGTGGAAATGTAGAGGATGCCTGAACACACATAAGAATGCTTGCCAGAAATTTAGGCTTAGAAGTAAGCAGCCTGTAAATTATTTTAGAATACATATTGATGTAAATTACTCAGATCAAAGTTTTGCCTTTAACTTTAACTAATTAGTTTTTTTAATGAATTCATTTATGCATTCAGTTTACATGATGCAATTCAGCAATTCAGAGCTAAAGATAGAAACACTGGGTACAAAGCTGGAGTATACCCTGGTATGCAGTCTGCAGGACATACCTCTTTATATTGTGCAGGGTTATAATACGAGGTGGGAATACACCCTGGATGGGACGTCAGCCCATAGCAGAGCACTATGTACACACTCATATTTAGTGGCAATTTAGAGTCATCAATCCACCTACCAGCATGTTTTGGGAGGTAACAGCAAACTGGAGAAAACCATACATTTTAGGAGACTATGGGAAACTCTTCAGTGACAGTAACCAAACTCAGGATTGGCAGCAAAAGTGTCTTTTATGCTAATATGAATTGACTCAAGAAAATTACACAAATGAGTTGTTTTATTCTTAGAAGCTCTAGCTCAGCTATTTCAGTGGGAGTCATTACTCTCTACCTACTCTCGACAGGTACTGTGAAGCCATTCACAGCTAAAAGGTGATGAGTATATCAAGTATTCCAGGCTGGCAGCACATATGGAGCAAACATAAGAAAGCTGCACACTGGGTATGAAGCCAGAAACAACAAATGCTCTGTCCATATGCTCACCCCGGCATTAGGACTTCTCTCCCTTATTTTCCATGACACAGATTCACACAAGAATGGAAGCTGCAAACTCATTGTTCATGTTTACAAGCACACAGACCTTACCAGTGGACCAGCAAATGCACAATCCCTCTTTATTTCAGCCTTTTTCTCTGCACTGAGTCGATAAATAACCTTCATGTCACCACTGTGACCTGAGAGCAAATGCCCTTTAAGATCTTTGAGATCTGAGAGATCTGAGACACACAGATGACAACCAAAGCAAAAGTTGACATGTATTGTATGCTTTATGCGCTCAGTTTTTGCAGCCTTTGCACTCTCAGATGACAATAAGAAACAATCTATGATTAAACTTAGTGAAAATGACCAAAAACATCTAGATGTCTACCACTCACTGCACATAATCACCAAGAATCACAATGACATGTCAGAGGATGGCTACCAAAGTATCTCCTGTACAAAAATTGTCTTAGAGCCAATGCCATGACCCTGCTGCTTTTTTTTATACCTGACCAAAAACAGACGCCACCATAGGTCTGAGTTTCCTCCGCTCAGTCTCGTCATTACGTAGGTCTTCTTCTGCCTCTGTAGGTGACCTCAAGCTGAGGGTCTTCATTTTGGATGGGTGTTGGAAGCTCCCACCTGGGGCGGTGCTCCATCTCCTCAGTTTCTCAACCTTGTTTTTAATTGATCCCTGCATGGAGACAAACCAGGGAATTAAAATCATCTGGCAAAAATGGTCCTAATACTCAAAATCATTAAGTAAAGTAAGAAATTAATGGATCCAGAATGAAAAAGCTTAATCTCACTCGGCTATACTCAAATAAGTGGGGGAGTCCATGTCAAATTATATGATTTAAAAATGGAATGAAATATTAGTTGGAATGCAACTGTCAACAACATGAATTTCCCGATTTGTAATGAAGTTTAAATAAAGTAAAAATGCCCAGGAACTTGCAAAGTGTGCGATATTTTTTATTTAAGAACATTGACTAATAAATGAACCACCTGTGATTACTACTCACATAATACACGGCAATTTAAAGCCACAAACATAAACAATTTTAGAGTTTCAGAAATCTCAAAAAAAAAAAAAATCTTTCTTAAAAAGCTTCAAATAATATCTGGTCATTACAATTATTCATGTGAGACTATTTTTAATCAAATAGTGTGAGGGCAACAAACTTCCAAACTGTGTTGCACATTATAATCAAGTGCTGAAGTAACTTTACTAATAATTTATAATCACAGTGTGAAAATGTAACCGTATGTTCTAAAGAAAATGTACAAGTACAAGTAATATAAATATAAAGAAAAGACAAAATGCTCACCTTTTTTACAATCTTATCCTGTGGGACGTTGAGAGTATCCATGCTTCCTGCTTCCATTGTGATTATTACTTACATTACCATCAATATCCAACCCTCAGTCCAGCTGTCTTTCTGGCCCTGTTTCTCGTTGTCCCTTTCCCCTCCACATTCTGCTTCAGAAAGCAGCTTTGGAAAGCATCTCTGTCTCATAATCACTTGCCCCTCCTCTTTCTCATTCACATTTCCAGCATACACAGTTTGTGCTTGGTGGAGGAATTGCTAAATTAACAAATGAGTTCCCTGGAGTAATAATCTAACCTTTCCACAGTTATCAAAATACCAAAATATAAACATGGCACCTTCCCATCAAACACCAATTTTGTTGGTTCTAGCGCTCTAACTTACATGCCATGCCATGGATATCCACAGCATCCATAGTGATCAAATGGGCATCTAGATCTAATTCCACAGCATTTCCTGTCCTATATGGAATGCATACAAATTATTTAATTCATCTTGTCTATTGTCCTCCTCACCTCCACCTCCATTAATTCTTAAAGTTCAATATTAAGGCCAACCTACATTTTCACTAAATAGGGCTACACTTGCCTTTGTCTTCTGTATGAAATTTTCAGTTAAAAACATTAATAAAAAATCATAGCATCTCAGTCATATAATGTTTGTACGACCCTGAGACCAAGTTGTTAGATTATAAACCTTTCTCCCATTTATATATTTAGAATAGAAGTTTAAAAAAATGTAGGCAGGCACTACACTTAGGAAAACATAGATGGTTTTAGTGATGTTTCATGCATACAGATAACCACCTGTATGTAACCTCCCACTGTAAAAACACTCCTGTGAACCACCCATGCCTGTGTGCCTAAGGTCTACAGTCTACAAGAGATAACTTTCCTTGTAAGCTTTTGCAACAGCTTTCTTCTGTTGATGCAGCACTGACCTTCAAGTGAAGTCTCGAAGTTGGGTAGTGTAGCTAAAGTGTTGGCAGTTCAGAACATTTCTCTTAAGGTCCAGCTTGTAATAATGTCTCATAAGATAAATCTGACTGTCATTTGAATTCAAGCAACACCTATAATTCTCTGTAGGGAACGTGCACCTGTGTAAAGCTATATGTCGGAAGGACAAGTGTGAAAATGTCCCTCGTTTTGAGACAGTTAGCATATTGATCATGTTCTAGTTCTTTTCTGCAGGTAAGATCTCACAAATGTTATATCTAGAGGTCAAATCTTTATCAGTGGATAGTTAACCACTTTCAGTTTATTCAAAATCTCAGTAAATTAACTGTCATTTGAATACATCCCTCCTTCCTTGTAGTTTTAATAGCTTCACTGTTTAAAAAAAAATCTGAATATGTATGAGTGTGCTTTGTGTCAATTGACCCAGTTAAGTGCGCTCCGTTTTGAGTGCACCTGGTTTGAGTGTTTTCTGTTATAGTAGGTGCTTTACTGCTGTCCTATTTCTTCTTTAAAAAAAAAAAAAAAGTGTTCATCTTTAAAAAAAAAAAAAAAATTCTGTTTGAGAGTAGTCCAAAAGCAAAGTTCACAAACACATACAACTCTCCTTATCTTTTTCAATCTAATTCCATGCTAATTATCACTACTGCTCAACCACTGCAGCATAAAAATATCAAACCCCTTTTTGCTGAAAAAAAAAAAAAAGGATCATAGAAATATGTGTTTGAGGATTGTGAGCAAATGTAAGGCTTAATGTGTTCATCTCTGGATGTCTGTATTTTGTTCCAGTGATGCATGTATGCAGCTTTAATACCACTAAGAGAATCTGTCATATATGAAGAGTGGAGTGATGTCCCTTTCCCCATCACTCAAGTTAATATCAGTATGTTTTTGATGGTTGTTTTTATTTATTTATAAAGCATTGAAAAGTAGCACTGTTGAACTAGGTCTGATTTTAGTACTGTTATCAGAATGGGTAGATATCTATTACATATCTATTATTTTAAAATGCTTTAAAATTAGCATGACATTAATGGTATTTGTGAGCAATAGCCTCTCCATGTTACTCAGAATACTACTACTACTACTACACTGTAAGCACGAGCTACACATTACAGATCAACAGATTTTTCTGGTTACAAAATAAAGCTTCATAGAATACACTTGTGAAGGAAATTATTATCAGATTATCAGATAGCTATTTCCCCTCCAGTTATTTATAATATTATTATAATTTTGGTGTTGGGGAAAATCAAAAAGGATATTCCTACCAACATCTAACCTGCTAATACTCTCATGCTTCCCCTCTTCGTAAACAATGTGGTGAGGTCCTTCTTCCATTGCTCATTTATCACATTCTGTTATGTGCTGACATACTTGGACAAGGCAATTTCTGAATTTCTGAATCTGTTTATGCAAATATAACATGTGTCAGAAGAAATACATATATTAGGAGTACAGATGTTTAACTATATATTCTTATTCTGATCTTATTTTTAGTTTTAGCTCAAATAAATCCTAAGTTTGATTTATAAGAGTTCATATGACTGACTGTCGCATCTGTTTTGAAAGAAGAAAATTGTCAAAAGGGTTAAATTATATAATAATGCAATGCTTACACTGTAACTTCTTTGACCTAAGTTGTTTTTGATTAAAGGACAATGCTACTATTCTTCCAGAGTAATCTAGTGAAAGCTCCTGAGCTAAACACTGGAATCTCTCATCAAGTTTGACTTGATTCTCTTAAAGAAGCTCTTAAAGCTGAAAAGGCTCACATAGCTTTTTGATATTTGGTAGCTGTGAGGTTGAGTGAACTGTTTGGGATTGAGAGAAATGGAGAACTCTTCCTTCTTCTGTTGCTCAAGACTAGAGTTGTGACTTTCCCCACCAGCCCATTAAAAAAGCACAGACTGCCTAATCCTAAGACAGATGTGCTGGCAGATGTGCAGGCAGAAGAAAGCATAAATACGGTTAAGAAAGGCAAAGACAGTTGATGCAGGCAAACCCACCACTACCACTGCTGTTTTCTCTGAGGAATACTGAGCCACCACCCAAAACAAATAGAAAATGTGGCTTGGTGAGCAACAGAGGGCAAACACTGTAGTGACTAAAGCAAAAAGTTTAGCAAGGTATGATATAAGCTCAGTGGTTATGATATTGGACTTTGAAGACTGTGACTTCAAATCCCAGCACTTCCCAGTTCATGAGCAAAATCTTAACCCACAACTGCTCAGTTGTATAAATGAGATAAGTGGATAGAGCGTCTGCCAAATTCCTGTAATATAGATTGCCTAAAAAACTCAGGTCAGCTGATAATGAAGCAGTGGAAAAAATAGCGCATGTCCTCAGCCCACCTGTTTTAGTTATCCTTTATGATTGCTTAATGCTCTCCTAATTTCCAGAAAGCATGTCGCAGTAGAAGATGTGGGATTAACTTATAGGAATGATGACTATGAATGCAACCACATTCTGTGCCACAACCTGCAATCACACTGCAGTGTCCATGTACATAAGTCACAGGCAGGATGTACAGTTGCAATCAAAATTATTCAACCCCTATTGCAAATCAGGTTTACTGTCAAAATGTACAGACTTTCAGCTGTTTGCAATGAACAAATCAAGCAAAAGCAATTTAAATTGTTCAACACAACGAATGCTTCAAGTGGTTTCCCCAAATTCAACTGAATATGCAACTTGTAATGCCCCTTCATGGCAAGCATCTTTAGTACTTAAAGCATCTTTAGTACTTAGTAGAGCACCCATTTGCTATTATGACCTGCTGCAAATGAGATGCATAGCCAGACACCAGTTTCTGGCAGCGTTCCTGAGTAATCTTAGCCCATTCCTCATGAGAAATGGCCTCCAGTTCGGTAATATTCTTGGGTTTACGTGCTGCAACCGCCGCCTTCAAATCCCACCAGAGATTTTCTATGGGGTTCAAGTCAGGTGACTGTGATGGCCTTGTAGAATCTTCCAGGACTTCTTCTGCAACCAAGCCTTGGTGGATTTTGAGGTATGCTTGGGATTATTGTCCTGTTGGAAGGTCCAATGATGCCCAAGCTTCAGCTTCCTCAGAGATGGCATGACATTTTCTCCTAGGATTTCCTGATACTTCATTTTGCCTTTCACACGCTGCAGGTTTCCAGTGCCAGAGGATGCAAAGCAGCCCCAGAGCATCACAGAGTCACCACCATGCTTGACTGTGGACAGAGTGTTCTTTCTTCATTCTTCTTCCTCCAGACATACCGCTGATCCATCGTGCCGAAAAGTTCCAGTTTATTTCAACGCTCCACAGAACAGAATCCCAGTGGTTTATTTTTGATTTTGAGTCGACTTTTCTTGTGCTTTTGGGTCAGTAGTGGTGTATGTCTTGGAGTTCTGGCACTGAAAATTTCTGCTTTTAGTACATGCCTTACTGTGCTCAGTGTAACCTCAGTGCCTGTTGCCACCAAGTCTTGTTGCTGGTCTTTTGCAATCACTCGAGGGTTTTCACAAACTGCCTTCTCAGAAATCTAGTTGCAGCCATTGATAGCTTCCATTTTCTGCCCCTTCCAGTTATTTTCCGGTGTGCCTGAGACAACATCTGTTTTGCATATTTGTGCTGTTGTGAGGGATTCAATTCAGGGGGTTGAATAATTTTGAAACTGTAGAAGTTATTATAAGTTAAATTTTCAGTTGAATTTGGGGAAACCACCTGAAGCATTCATTGGTTTGAACTATTTCAATTGCTTTTGTTTGATTTGCTCATTGCAAACAGCTGAAAGTCTGAACATTTTGACAATAAACCTGATTTTCAATGTGGGTTGAATAATTTTGATTGCAACTGTAAGTGCATAAACTCAGCATGTTGTTTAATAGGAAAAATCCAAAAACACTAATCAATATTCCAGATAATAGGCAGAAAGTATCAAACAAGGATAATCCATGGTCAAAACCAAAACACGAGAAATAGTCAAAATCTAGAATGAATATGAAAAACTAATAGGTAAAATTAATCAAGGGCTGAAGTCAGAACAGGTGTACACATTAAGTAACAGACCAATGACAAGGCAGGGGCAGAGACAGGACCAAAACAAAGGCACAATGCAATATAAACCAAATGCACATGGTATAAACTCACAACAAAACATGAGAACAGGGCCCGTCACACTCGGAACACATGACTGGTTTACAATACTGTAGATGAGATACTGTTTCTCACTTGTAGGAAGACAATGTAGCACAACAATCTAGTTATACTATAATCTACTAAGTGGCTAACTTCAATGAATTTATTGTGTTTTAACCCCAAAACTTAGGGAAAACAACTGTGACGTTTTTATTTTACTGTGCAGATATTTTATTGAACAAAATTCTCATACATGATCTCATTACTAATTGTCTGCTATGCAGTCATATCTGTACACACTTAAAATCCTGATATGTTTCTCTACACATTAGGCACGGATGCTAAGTTATCTGAATAACTGGTTAAGTCTACAGTATGCCTTTGTGTCTTTTTGCATGTAATACCCAGGTATGCAACCTTATCTCCAGCTGCACAGCAGGAAAGAAATTATGAAACTTGTGTGTGATTAGTAGATATGGCCACACTTGTGCCTTTTTCAGGATATTACATAAAGCTTTTTTTGTGGTAAATTTTTCAGTTATCTATCTACAGAGGCAATAAATGTGAACAGTGTCACTATTCTACAGTTTGTCCCAAAAGTCTCTAGACCAACACAATGTCAGTGAACATCCACTGATGAAGGTACAACCAATGTGATTTTGGCAAACATAGTCCCCTATGTATGGAGACTTTTTGAGCACACTTTGAACACAACTTTATATTGGAAGATATTATGAAGGATTGCACATAATGCAAAATATATTATTTTAGGATCTAACTGAGCCATTATGAGTTGCCATAAATGGAAAAGTCACTAACATTAGATATGTACTATGAAATGTTGAAAATAGATTATATACTGACTGAGCTACAACCCCAATTCAGAAAAAGTTGGGACAGTATGGAAAATGCTAATAAAAACAAAGAGGAGTGATTTGTAAATGTACTTTATTTGTATTTAAACAGAAACTGTATAAAGACAAGGTATTTGATGTTTTACCTAATTAAATGCTAGCTTTTTGAAGATAAATATTTATTTTGAAATTGATGCATACAACACGTTCCAAATAAGTTGGGACAGGGGCAATTTAGGACTAATAGCCATGTGACAAGGTGAAATAAGAAGGTGATGTGAAACACATGAGGCAATCGTCTAATCATAGTATATAAGGAGCCTCCAAAAAAGGCCTAGTCCTTCAAGAGGGCCATCCAAGCTGTTATGAGCGTCAGGTCCAAAAGCCAGCGTCTGTCATGGTATGGGGGTGTGTCAGATCCCATGGCATGGATAATTTGCACATCTGTGAAAGCATCATTAATGCAGAAAGATATGTACACATTGTGGAGCAACATATGCTGCCATCCAGAGCAGGACAACGCCAAACCACATTCTGCCCGGATTACAAGTGCATGGTTGCATAAGCAGAGAATGTGGGTGCTAGCATAAGATAAGATAAGATAAGATAATCCCCAGACGGAGAAATTTGGGTGGCCTGCCTCCAGTCGTGACTTGTCTCTGATTGAGAATGTGTATAATGCATAATGGATGAATAGGGGAAAATTCTGCTTGCTAAACTTAACCAACTGGTGTCTTCAGCACCCAAACACTTAATAAGTGTTATTAAAAGAAAAGGTGATGTTACACAGTGGTAAACAGTCGACTGTCCCAACTTTTTTGGAGTGTGTTGTAGTCATCAGATTTGAAATGTGTGTATATTTTTAAAAATAAATTAAATTCACAAAGTAAGGCATAAATAATGTGTTAATAAAGTGTTTTCAATAGGGTACAGGATGAATTGAATTTTCAAATGAAGCTTTTTTTTTTGGCATTTTCCATACTGTCATAACTTTTTCAGAATTGGGGTTGTATATCCACATATACAGTACATCATAGACCTGGTAAAGACTAACATATGATCCTAAATGTAATCAAATAAGAGCTCTTCAAAATAAGATGATCTTTGAACGGAGCTTCACCTTTGAATAGCAGTCATAAAGCCATTTCTGCAAGTGCATAAATCTGTGAGCTATATTGGAAGACATCATTATATATTACCATGGATATAGGGATTACAGACACATTAAATAGAGAACTTTTATTCTTATCATGGTACCAAATCTCTTTCAAAACAAGGATATTATGTGGTTTATGTGGTGAGGATTGGAAAAAAAAAAAAAAAGATCTACTCCCTGTGACATTCTGTAAATTCACTATGCAATAAACATTATTGAATACTGACTCTATCATAATTCTATAACTGCCAAAACTCTATAATCGCCAGTTTACAAGTCTACTTTTTGTCAAGTCCAACAATCCTAATGTTAATTAATTCACTGTGTCATTGTGATAGTTGACATTGTGGTGTAATTCTGTAAGCAGAATGATGAAAAACAGATGACAGAAATGTCGCAATGTCCCTGTGTTTCCCATTATTTTGTATGTCTTGTATCTGATTACTGTGATTGCAACATCAAATAGACACTGATGTAACCCTCCTAACAGTTTATTACCTTGCAGAACAGTGCCACACCCTGCACTACAACATCTATATATGGTCAGTAGACTGTATTATAGCATATGATATCTCAGAAAGTCATACATTCCTGGATAAAGTTCAGAGCCAATGTGGGATCTGTGAAGGTATGAAAAATTACATACTAGGATTTAGTAGTATTGCTTTAAAAAACAAACAAACAACAACAAAAAAAAATGTTGATAGTGTATCATCTCCATCATGATTTCTGGATTACTTTAAAATCTCTAGGATATCTTTGACTGCAGATGGACAGACTGTGTAAAAATGTATGCTATTAATTGTAAATATAACTACAAATATCTTTAGCGAATTGAAGAGGTTGCATTTAAAAATCAGGCACCAATGAAAGGAAAGAAATATATACACTATATTTACATTATTAGTAAATTAGTAAATTAGTAGTGATGTAATAGTAAAAATTCTTATTTCCATGTTTTAGTAATCAATGAATGAGAGGTGGAAAGTTTTTTCTCTGATATACAAATGCATGCAAAATATGGCATAGAGTATTAAGAACAGTTTTCAAATTAAAACTGTGTTGGTAAATATGTTGGTAAAATCAGAAAAATCTGAAGTGATTGGTGCTGGATTGGTGGAATAAATAGTGAAAATCCCATGTTACTAAGTGTATGGCATGATGAATTGTATAATTTGTCTTTGTTTTCCAATTAGAATATTGGAAAATTATACCAGAGCTAAGCATTTACAGTGTCCTCCAGTAATATTGGCACCCTTGGTAAATATGAGCAAAGAAGGCTGTGAAAAATTGTGTTTATTGTTTAACCTTTTGATATTTTGTAAAAAAAAATAAAATAAAAAAAATTTAATTTTTTTTAAAAAATTCACAAACATACTCTGCTCTCATGGATATCAAACAATTGCAAACAAATCACAGGTTTATTAAAAAAAAAATCTTTGTTAAATATGTGTGCAACAATTATTGGCACCCTTTTAGTCAATACTTTGTGCTACCTCCCTTTGCCAAGATAACAGCTCTGAGTCTTCTATAATGCCTGATGAGGTCGGAGAATACATGGCAATGGATCTCAGACCATTCCTCCATACAGAATCTCTCCAGATCCTTCTAATTTCAAAGTCCACGCTGGTGGACTGTCCTCTTCAGTTCAACCCACAGGTTTTCTATGGGGTTCAAGTTAGGGGACTGGGATGGCCATGGCAGAACCTTGATTTTGTGGTCAGTAAACCATTTTTGTGTTGATTTTGATGTATGTTTTGGATCATTGTTGTGCTGGAAAATCCAACCACAGCCCATTTTAAGCTTTCTGGCAGAGGCAGTCAGATTTTCATTTAATATCTGTTGAGTAGTAGCAGAGTATTTTTTGTGAATTTTTTGAGAGGCAATTTTTCACAGCATTCTTTGCTCACTTTTACCAAGGGTGCCAATATTAGTAGAGGGCACTGTATTTGCTAATGAAATTCAAAAGCACCAACATACAGTAAAGTGATATGCTTTCTTATAGGTCAGCTGAAGATGAGGTCATCAGTGTGCATTATTGCTCTGGTGGTTCTGGTTCTGCCTGGCGTGCACACATTTATGCCAATAGGTAGTGGCAACACGCATGTGACCATCACCGGCAATGCTGTGATGAAAAAGATCTCTGAAGTATGTGAGGCGGTGGCTGAGTCAGAAGGAAGACCATTCAAACCAGCAGTGAGTATGCTTTTGATTAAACTTTATTCTCTCGTTATTAATTTATGGGTTAAGTTATGAGTTAAGCTCTGAACTTTTTTGTCTCCTTTCCTCTTGTGCTCTGTGATGTAGGGTTCCTCTGCAGAGGAACTGTTACGTGCGTGTTTGGGTACAGACACTGGTCAGGTGTCAGGTGCCAAGTTCCATGAAGCCCTGAATCAGATTTACATGCAGAATGGACTAGTGGATCGTGACTTTGTGTCCAGTAACCCGCATCACTTCAATAGTGAGGCTTTTAAGGAGGGACATTCTCTGATCATCCAGGGTATCGCCTCAGTCAAAGCCAGCATTCGTAAAGATAACTTACAGGCTGCTCGGGAAACACTAGGAAGAGTCTTACACACTCTACAGGTGAGAGAATCCCACTGTTAAAGAATTGATAAACTAAATCAAGTGGAAATATATAACTTCAATTTGCTTTCCTTGGGAAAAAAATGCTGTAATATTACAACCTAATTGTAGACTAATGTACAGATATGTCTTTCAGGATTTTTACAGCCACACTAATTGGGTGGATCTGGGTAACAAGAAAATATATGTCAACCTCATTAGAGCAGATCTCACCATCGACAATGTTGCAGGTAAATGTTGTGTGATAACACTGTCAAATTCCCCTTTGCAATGGCTTGTAGCAAATAAGTTATATTAAATGAGTTAAGTGAGAAATAATTGGTAGTAATATTATTTGAATTAGGGGTTAGCACATTTGCCTCACACCTCCAGGGTTGGGGGTTCGAATCCTACAGGCTACAGGCTCCCCAACAACATCCACAAAGTGGAATATGGATGGATGGAGGAACAAAATAAATACATAAGTGGATATTATACTATACTACAAGTTTCAAGAATCAAATGAAAAAAACAACAACCCTTTTTTAAATTTTGCATTGTTTTATTTTAAATTTTACTAGTACATAATCTATATTTTGTTCAGTGCAAGTGTTCCAGTCCTTAACACGTCTCTGGATTCCTCTAGAATTATTTTTATTAATGTCACAATTTTTAGGTTTTCCTTTCTCTCATCCTTATAATTCTGTGTTACTCAGCTGTCATATTGCTTCTATGCATAGACAACTCCACTTCTAATCAAATACAGAATTTATTTTTAAGTACTTTTATTGCCTAAAAGGTTTTTAATGGCTT
The DNA here is from genome assembly GCF_023375685.1 of Ictalurus furcatus. Lineage (NCBI taxonomy): Eukaryota > Metazoa > Chordata > Actinopteri > Siluriformes > Ictaluridae > Ictalurus > Ictalurus furcatus. Next base: position 27,902,578 of record NC_071257.1, on the reverse strand, counting down.
TGCTCACAAATTTCAGACCTGCTCCCTGCTCCCAGGTCAAAGGCTGGTCTTTTAGTCATTTCCAGAATTAAAACTAAAATAGGTGAAAGTGTTTTAAGTCATCCTTCTTTGTGGAACACACTGTCTGTCAACCTAAGACCTGCTGCTACTGTGTCCTTTAAAAAGAATGCTTAAGACATTCCTTTTTACTCAGCTCTCTGTAGCTCAGCTAACTCAGCCTTGTAATATGTTGTTTTATCTAATCTGTTCTTTCATATATTTTTCTTCTATTTTATTTGATCTTATTTGTATTTGTGTGTTTTCATGTTTTGTCTTTAATTTATTTATTCATTTTCATATGATTAATTTACGTGATTCATTTACATGTGATTCATTTACATGTGATTCATTTACGTATGATTCATGTACATGTTATTCATTTTCATGTGATTCATATTCAAGTAATTCATTTTCATGTGATTCATTTACATGTGATTCATTTACATGTGATTCATTTACATGTGATTCATTTACTAATTTGCTTCACTGTAAATCCAGTTTTAGACTGTCATATTACAAAGGTCTTTCCAGATTATTACTTGCTACACTGTATGAGATAACCCCAGTAAAATTGCCTGAATTCTATATTCTATTTGTTTGTTTTAACATTGCTTTTAAATTTTGACCTTGCTTTTTTTTAAATATCTATTTTGTTTTGCTTATTGACTTCTTTTTTATGATCACTGACCCACATTACACTCACCCTGAATATATGTGTGTGTACTGTAGATGTGGACACCCCAACCTGCAGTGACTGTGCCAGCGGTACTTGTTCAAACCCTGTGCTGCCCTCTATTATAAAACAGAGGAAACTCACATCAGGATACATGGGCCTGTTTTCTTCCAACAAACCTAAAGGTGTATATTAACATATGCAGTATTCTACACTTAACAGAGCAGACTGTAATATTAGAGACCTCCGCTGCCTGTAAAGTGAATTGCAATAGCGATTGCAATTACAACACCCACTTGTCTCCCTTTGCTCCCAAATGAATCTCTTGAATCCACCTCTTTTCAAACATTATACAATATTATGGTTTAATTTTTAAAGAGAAATAAATCTGAGCTAATTTCTGGGAGAGAAGAAAGCCACACATGATACACATGATTAGTAGAATAACAAACCAACCCCTCTCTGTTTACACCTGTGAGAGTATTGTTTCTCGTAAAACCCTTTTTTGTATTTATTTTAGGTAAATGCAGTCATGGTGGAAATGATGATCTGAGCAGTACCCAGAATCCTCGTGGTGGGATCAGTAAAGATGAGCGCCGTGCCCATAACGCAGCCCTACACGACACCGCAGTTGCACTGGCAACAGATGCTACTCTTGAGCTCCTGGAGGATATTCGTGGAGCCATTGGCAATAAAGATTATTTGCGGTAGGAGACAGGATTGAGTGCTGGAGGATGTCAATAACATGTAGAACTTGTTGTTTTTAACATATTCTCCCTCTCTTTTTATCTCCCCACATTTCTGTCTCAGGATGATGGGCATTGCTCGTACTGCTGTCTTATGCTTTGTAATTGACACAACAGGCAGCATGGCTGATGATATTGCCGAGGCCAAGAGAGTTGCATACCAAATCATTGACAGTAAGAAAGGGACACAGGATGAACCTTCAGAATATATATTGGTCCCATTTAATGATCCCAGTAAGTGAATGTCCAATTCCACTTTTCCACATTTGCATATTCTTTCTGTCTCAAACGCATCACTACGACTATCATTTTCATAGCACAGGGCTTCTCAACTCCAGTACTAGAGTTCCAACTTATTCATTCATTCATTCATTCCTCTTTAGTAACATGGACATAGTGGATCCAGAGCCTATCCTGGGAGGACTGGGTGGGAGGCAGGAATACACCAGTCCATTGCGCCATACATTTACAGTGCATCCGGAAAGTATTCACAGCGCTTCACTTTTCCCACATTTTGTTATGTTACAGCTTTATTCCAAAATGGATTAAATTCATTATTTTCCTCAAAATTCTACAAACAATACCCCATAATCACAACATGAAAGAAGTTTGTTTGAAATCTTGGCAAATTTATTAAAAATAAAAAACAAAAAAGCACATTTACATAAGTATTCAGCCTTTGCCATGACACTCAAAATTGAGCTCAGGTGCATCCTGTTTCCACTGATCATCCTTGAGATGTTTCTACAACTTGATTGGAATCCACCTGTGGTAAATTCAGTTGATTGAACATGATTTGGAAAGGCATACACCCGTCTATATAAGGTCCCACAATTAACAATGCATGTCAGAGCACAAACCAAGCCATGAAGTCCAAGGAATTGTCTGTAGACCTCCGAGACAAGATTGTATCGAGGCACAAATCTGGGGAAGGGTACAGAAACATTTCTGCAGCATTGAAGGTCCCAATGAGCACAGTGGCCTCCATCAGCCGTAAATGGAAGAAGTCTGGAACCACCAGGACTCTTCCTAGAGCTGACCGCCCGGCCAAACTGAGCGATCGGGGGAGAAGGGCCTTAGTCAGGGAGGTGACCAAAAACCCGATGGTCACTCTGACAGAGCTCCAGTGTGTCTCTGTGGAGAGAGGAGAACCTTCCAGAAGAGCAACCATCTCTGCAGCACTCCACCAATCAGGCCTGCATGGTAGAGTGGCCAGACTGAAGCCACTCCTCAGTAAAAGGCACATGACAGCCCACCTGGAGTTTGCCAAAAGGCACCTGAAGGACTCGCAGACCATGATGAACCAAAGATTGAACTCTTTGGTCTGAATGGCAAGCGTCATGTCTGAAGGAAACCAAGCACCACTCATCACCTGGCCAATACCATCCCTACAGTGAAGCATGGTGGTGGCAGCATCATACTGTGGGGATGTTTTTCAGCAACAGGAACTGGAAGACTAGTCGGGATCGAGGAAAATATGAATGCAGCAATGTACAGAGACATCCTTGATGAAAACCTGCTCCAGAGCGCTCTGGACCTCAGACTGGGGCGAAGGTTCATCTTCCAACAGGACAACGACCCTAAGCACACAGCCAAGATAACAAAGGAGTGGCTACAGGACAACTCTGTGAATGTCCTCGAGTGGCCCAGCCAGAACCCAGACTTGAACCCGATTGAACATCTCTGGAGAGATCTGAAAATGGCTGTGCAACGACGCACCCCATCCAACCTGATAGAGCTTAAGAGGTCCTGCAAAGAAGAATGGGAGAAACTGCCCAAAAATAGGTGTGCCAAGCTTGTAGCATCATACTCAAAAATACTTGAGGCTGTAATTGGTGCCAAAGGTGCTTCAACAAAGTATTGAGCAAAGGCTGTGAATACTTATGTACATGTGCTTTTTTGTTTTTTATTTTTAATAAATTTGCAAAGATTTCAAACAAACTTCTTTCACGTTGTGATTATGGGGTATTCTTTGTAGAATTTTGAGGAAAATATTGAATTTAATCCATTTTGGAATAAGGCTGTAACATAACAAAATGTGGGAAAAGTGAAGCACTGTGAATACTTTCCAGATGCACTGTATACTGTATTTACACAAGGGGAGATTTAGTCTGTTTACTTACCGTCATGTTTTTGGGAAATGGAAGGAAACCCATGCAGACACAGGAAGAACATCTAAAACTGTACACAGTACCAGATAGCCTATCAAGCTCAGGAATGGACTGGGGACTGCACCAACCCTGAACTGACTAATGAGCTTCAGAATTATATTAGCTCATTTTTTAAAATCCAAAACACCTTACAACTAAGAAACTAAGAACATCACACAAGTATGACACCTTATTTACATTTACAGCATTTGGCAGACACCCTTATCCAGAGCAACTTACATTTATCTCATTTATACAACTGAGCAGTTGAAGCTCAAGGGCCTAGCGGTGGAAGCCTGGCAATGCTGGGATTTGAACTCCTGACCCTCTGATCAGTAAGCCAACAGCTACCACTGCCCAGCAATAACAGCCCTAAGTAGTGGAGGAAGCTGAACTCACAACCTTCCAAACAGTAGCCCAGAGCCTTAACTGTTAAGGTACCTCTTTAGTTAGCTCACAAGCTTGGTCAGGTGTTTTAAGAGTAGTTACCACTCAAACCTGTGCATAGCAGTGATTACAAAAATTGATTCACAGACCTACAGTTGTTGTTTGGGGTTTTTTTTTATTTTAACTGTGCATGCTTTGTTTCTTTTTGTGTTCTTTATAGGCTTTGGACCACTTATAAGGACAACAAACTCAGACAAGATGAAGACTGAGATTTCAAAACTCGATGCAAAGGATGGTGGCGATGAACCAGAAATGTGTTTGTCAGGACTGCAGGTATAACAACCTGATGCAGTTACTGAGATACTTAGAATCCAACATAGACTAAACCACAATTGAATTTATATAGCTTTGAAATGATGCATTTGTGGTTTTGTCTCTCTCAGCTGGCTCTGACTGGAGCTCCTTCATCCTCTCAAATTTATGTTTTTACTGACGCCTCTGCAAAAGACGTGCACTTAGAAAGAACCGTCATCGCCCTCATCCGCAGCACCAAGTCCACAGTAAACACTTCAGTCTTTAGAGTTCACATGATGATTACAGAAAATATTATTATTATTATTATTATTATTTGTAGAAAACATATACAATGTTTAAATATTACAAAATGTGAACTAGTTTTGTTTTTTTTTGTTTTTTTATAACTTGTGCCATTCTACTCATTCCCTCTTACACTCAGGTCTCTTTCTTCATAACAAATACTAAGAGATCAACAAGATCTTTGAGCACGCAGGAACGCTCAGGTTTCCTGGTGTATTATAACATGGCTTTGGCCTCTGGAGGTCAAGCTATAGAAGTCTCTAAAGCCAGCCTGCCCAGTGCTACTGACATCATCTTAGACACCTCCACATCTGCTTTGGTAAGAATCTAATTTATGTTGAACCAGGAATGCATAAACATATTTGGCCCCATTATTGCTTTACAGTGTTGTACCTTCACACAATATGGACATTGGTTGAAGATTTTCATAATGTTCTAGCTTATCATCTCTGAGAGGTCACTGTTTCCTGAGGTTCTTTCCTTAGTTACTTTCTTTGTAACCCCACCTTCATTCTGTGCATTACATGCAGGGGTAGGTGTGCAACAAATCTAGTGCCATGTTTTTACAATTTGTTTGGTAATATCTGAGGCAGTCATGATACCTCACATCAAAGCAAAATTCAGTAGTTCAACCATTGGTAAAAGACTCTTTTGAGCTCTGGTAGAAAACTTCTCCTCTTATATCCAATTATTACCACTTGATGATTGGCCATCCTCACATGGTCTTCACCATATAGCATCATTTTATATATCTTGTATTGTTATCAGAAAACCATACAGTGGATATAAAAAGTCTACACACCCCTGTTAAAATGGCAGGATTTTGTGATGTAAAAAAATTCAACCAAGATAAATCATGTCAGAACTTTTTCTACCTACGTTGTGAATTTTTAACCTATTAATTAAAGTGAAAAACGATAAGAATCAGTTTATGGGAAAAAATAAAAAATGTACAATAACCTGGTTGCATAAGAGTGCACACTCCTAAACTAATGCTTAGTTGAAGCACCTTTAGATTTTATCACAGCATTCAATCTTTTTGGGTAAGAGTCTATCAGTTTGGCACATCTTGACTTAGCAATATTTTGCCATTCTTCCTTGCAAAAGCATTCAAACTCTGTGAAACTGGCTAGGCATGTCTTGTGCACAGCTCTCTTCAGGTCACCCCACAGATTTTTGATTGGATTTAGATCTGGACTCTGGCTGGGCCATTACAAAACCTTAAGTTTTTTTTGTGAAGCCATTCCTTTGTTGATCTGGAGGTTTGCTTTGGGTCGCTGTCATGCTGAAAGGTGACATTCCTCTTCATCTTGAGTGTTTTAGCAGAAGACTTAAGGTTTTGCACCAAAATTGACTGGTGTTTGGAGATATTCATTATTCCCTCCACTTCCAGCTGAAGAAGAACAGCCCCAAAGTACGATGCTGCCACCACCATGCTTAACCATGGGGATGGTGTTCTTTTGGTGATGTGCTGTGTGTTTTTTTGTTTTTTTTGCCAAACATATCTTTAGATATTGTGACCAAATATTAAACTTTGGTCTCATCAGACCATAACACATTATTCCACATGGTTTGGGATTGGATTATTTTTTTATTTACTATTTGGTTAAAAAAAAGGCTTCCATCTTGCCATAAAGAGATATGAAGAATTCAGGATGTTTTTGTTACATGTAGGTAGCAACCAGTACTTGCCTGAAATTGCTGCAATTATTGTAATGTTGCTGAAGGACTCTTGGCAGCCTCCCTGACTGGTTTTCTCCTGATCTTCTCATCAATTTTAGAGGGACGTCCTGTTCTTAGTAGTGTCATTGTCGTGCCATATTTTCTCCACTTGTTGATTATTGTCTTCACAGTGTTCCATGGTATATCAAATGCCTTGGAATTTTTTGTAACACTCTCCTGATTGATATTTTTCAACAATGAGATCCTGTACCTGCTTTGTCAGCTCTTTGTAGCCCATGGCTTTTCCAGTTGGATGTTACCAATGTACGGAAAATCCTATAGGAACAGCTGTACTTTATTTGGATGTAATCAGTCACTTGAATTGATGGCAGGTGTATACTAATTAGTATTTAACATGTGTTTGAATGTGATTGGTTAATTGTGAACGCTGCCACATTCCCAGTTATAAAAGGGTGTGCACACTTATGCAAGCTGGATATTGGAAGCTTTTTTGTTTTTAGTTTTACTCCTAAAACATTTCTGTCACTTGATTTTTATATGTTGCGATTTCACAATAAAGGTAGAAAAGGTTCTGACATGATTTCACTTCTACATCACAAAAACATGCAATTTTAACAGGGGTGTAGACTTTTTATATTCACTGTATACATGTATTGTTAGCTTGGTTAGCCTGAAATACATTTCCTTTCCTTCTGTTTATCAGCTGTCTGTTTAGCCAGCAGAAGTGTATTACCAGCTCAGGACCAGGCCGAGCAAGAATAATGAGGAAATTGTCTATCCATGGTGTGTTATTTGTTTATCCCAGGTAACGATCCTGCAACGAGCCAGGAACCCAGGTCGTGTGGAGAATTTCCCCTTCCTATTAGATGCATCTTTGTCCAATGTTATTGCTTATTTGACAGGAAATAACCTCAGGTTCACTCTCTATAGCCCATCAGGTGAGTCCAACATAGCATTGGAATTGTACTGCACAATTTTTGTATGTTATATTAACTGAAGTGTAAATCAAATATACTATAACAACACCAATGATATACCACATCAATGCTTGGTAAATAATAAATCTCACCAGTAAATCTCATCATTTCATCAACTTTTGTACTAACAGAATAATAATATATTGTATTAATTATTAGTGGTTTTGTAATTGGGAAATCCTGAGAGGCTGAGAGGTTTGCTTCAGTTTAAAATATTTCACCAAGAACAGCTCTGACCTGACATTAACTAAAGGTGTTTATCAGGTGTGTCTCAGCCTTACACTGCAAATAAAGGGCCTCTCGCTACGATTCAGACCGTGGGGAACCTTCAGCGGCTTCACTTGAACAATTTAACTGAAACGGGCCTGTGGCGCATCAGCATGGAATCCACAGAGGCCTACACCATCAAAGTGACAGGTGAGCTAGTCTGATAACTTTTGCACACTTTTCTGGTGACAACATTCAGGATCTTGAAGGCTGCAATCTGATTGGATTGCTGCAATTCTGTGTGCTGGTTTCCAGCAGGAAGACACATTTTTCAACATGGGACAGTGAGTTTTTCTTGTATAATATAACAGAATCCCATCTTTCAAAATTATTGAAGAGTTTTCTATGAAGCACTTACTGGCAGGTAAACAAGATAATCTTGCATGTTGGCCTTAGGAAAAATTCAGCCATATCGGTCATTTCCAATGTGAGTCAAATTGCCTCTTTTGTCAAATTAGCTTTTTTTTGGCCATGTTTATTGTCAAAAGAATTTCTAGCAAATGGTAGAGGTGTGACTTGTGAGACTTCTAGTGAGCTTTATCCTACAGTTGCTACAGGAAATTGAGTACAAAATGAAGTAGTAACCTAGCTTTCTAGTTCGCTATAAATGAGTAAATAGTCTGAGAATGTCTTCATCAGGTTGAAACAGAGATAGAACTGGGCAATATGACAATATAATAGTGTCACAATGAGTCACATTTTTAAAAAATAACATTTTAATGCTTTTTAAATAACACCACCAACAAATTATAACTGTAATTGGAAGCTAACCTACATACATATCATGTCGTGCAGAAATGTCTGTAAGTATCAGGATATGATATTTGTGTCATATCGCCATTTATCCGTTTAACATGTAACAAAGAGTAGAAATAAGAATAACTTGATAACAACACTGGTTGAAGGGAAAGGGTTTTTTTTCCATTTCAGGTCAAAGTGCAATAACTTTAATTTACAACTTCGTGGAGGAATTCAGTGGACCCCACTCAGGATTTGCTATTATTGATGGTCGCCCACAGAAAGGTTGGAGTAGTCACTACATTTCATTCAGTTTATTTGTTTTAATCCAACTTAGCCAAGCATAAAATTAAATGCTGAACGGTCCACCAACTGACCAGAAGCAAATGCATGATAATTGTATGACGTAATGGCACACACAGATGTTCATTAGTATTTAGCACAGGCAGTCATTCTACAGGCATGGTTTTGGGAGGAAAACAGAGTACCTGGAAGAAACCCATGCAGACAAGGCGAGAAATCCACACATAGGATAACCTCAGCTCATGATCGAACCAGCGGCTAGCCACTGCACCACCATGCCACTGAAACCTAAAAACTTCAGATTGTCTCATTTATAGCCAGAAACTAATCAGTCATGGTAATGCATTGAAAAGTAACTGCTGAATACATGAATTCGGTCCTGTTAGTTGCTTATCCTGACCTTTGTAGGCAAGCAGTTTTAAATAACTGGACCTTTCCTAATTAGTTAAATACCCCTGGTTTATACATATTCATTATTATGCTTGGTGGACAAACATACATCCATTTTATGAATGTATAGAATAAAATTAAATAAAAACCTAAACATAGTATCTATCTCTCTAATCCCTATGCCTGTCCTTTATTTGGTACTTTAGGCTTACCTGCTAAGCTGTTACTGACAGTAACTGGACAGAAGGGTGCTGAAGCTCTGAAGCTACAGGAAGTTGCTCTAGTGGACGTTTCAAACACCAATGTGGCGAATGGAACCATGGAACAAATGGATGGTGGAAACTTTCTGGTTACTGTAAATCAAGTTCCAGAAGGAGAATTTGTGGTTATGATGAACGGAGAAGATACAACCACCTCAAGCTACTTCCAAAGGCAGACTACAACACAGATGTCCCAGACTAAAGTCACTGTCAAGGTACAACTCTCCTCTTATTTTACATGGCATTAAGAAATCTCAATACTTCAAATACACACAGAATAGGCTATTCCCTCAATTCTCTTTTGTCTCATTGAATATATTTCATTTCCCCTTCCCTCTAGGCTGTAGTAAGCAGAGCAATGGTGCCAGGAAAAGACTTTAAAGTACTTTTTACAGTAACTACTAATGGAGCCGGTGGAGTCTTCAACATTAATGCTAAGAATGACAAAGATTTTCCTCTGACATATGACCCCAGGTAAATATAGTACCTCATTTTGTGATGAATCAAATCAGTCAGTGCATCAATCCAAATTTAAGTGTAACCCTTGACTTCACTGCTGAAATTATTTTGAAATGCTGGATATTTTAGGCTGCATATAGACATATAGCATATAGCTATAAGACATATAGTTCTAATCTTAACACATGTAGAAGCAAGACTAATATTGGTATGAGATCTGCACAAAAACATGTATAATATTTCTGTGTTATTTCAGCCTTACCGTGAACACAGGAGGTCATACTTCAGGCACAGTGACTGTCAAACCTCCTGCAAACACCGCATCAGGAACTGATGTTACGCTGACCATTCTGGCTGAAGGGCCTGTAGCTGCTGATTCTAACTATGCCGTGCTCCGCCTTTCAGTCCTCGCCGAGGTAACTTGCCTGTATTTGTTACCATAGTAACTAAGACCTTTGAGGGGCTTGAAGCAGATCTTAGGAACCTTATATAGATTTGGTAATATATTATTAAAGAATATAAAGACCTTATAAATAATAGGTCATTATTATTAATGATTGAGAACGATCTTCCAACATGGTACAGAAAAAGGCATCCCTTTATGACAGAATAAAGAAGACAAAGAAATTTCATTTATAGCAACAAGACATTTAACATGTTAGCTTTCACAGACATTCTTTCATTACAATGACGTTACAATTAAGAAAAGGAGCAAATGGTCCATGTGAGCTTATTAATAGTGGACAAAATCTGAATGATATGGCTTCAATAACTTCAGTATCTTCTAATACCTTGCAAGTCCACCCTTTGTCTTTATAACTTTATAACTCCCCCAATCTCAAACTCCCACCCCACTGCACATTCATCCTATGAATGTTTTCATGAATGAGGGTTTTGATTTGAAGGCATGTATTTATGAGGCATTTAATCATTATAAAAAAAAGCACAGAACTAAATCATTTGTTTAATTGTAACACATTTCATTGTTGTCTTGATGTGGGATACATCTGTATAGAAGTGTCTTCAAAAAAATTCAAACTTTCGCACTGTATCATCCTCTCCTAGTGAACACATGTACAGCATACACAGTTCAGCATTCACTATTCTTTAACTGGTTATTCATCTTTTTTTTCTTTATTCTGAACAGTTAACTGACTTTACTCCTCCGAAGTGTGAGATTATTGGCACAACTGCTATCTGTCCATCTAACTGCTCCCAGTCAAGCTGGAACCTGTCTGTCAACATCACAGACGGCAATGGTACTGGTATTGAACACATCTCCATCCAGAAAGGCAGTGGCAAATTCTTCTCTGAGACTGTGGAGGATGGGGGTATAACCGTAGTGATGGGTTACTACACTGCCTCCTGCTGCTCACCTGATGTAATTGTGACCGCTGTTGATAAGGTGGGAAATGTAGGGAAATGCACACACTCTGTCCAGAGGAGCGGAGGGGTTTCCCACAGTCTGTCTCTGCTTCTGTGGGCCTGTCTGGTGGTTTCAGCCCTGAACATAATGCGTGATGTGCTTCCACTGTAATGAAAAAAATGCATAAATAATAAAGTCCTTGAGCAACCACATAAAAAACTTCCCCGATACAATAAAAATGACTTACACCACAGTGTTTAAGGTCAAAGGTGAGTGAAATACTATCACATTATTGTCAAATATTATTTTAAATCAGTTTAATTTAATAAATTAGTAGAAATGCTATACATTTCTATTTAAACCAATTTAAATCTTTTTTCTGGCAAAGATACTCGATACGCCAAAACCTAATTTTCTTCAGTCAGTAAATGGCCATCCATATCTTATTCAACTATTAATTAAATATGAACTGAGAATCTGTTTAGCAAGTTTTAATCTATACTCTGCTTTTGCTTATGAGTGCATGCGTATAAATATTCATAAATACACTATATGGCCAAAAGTGTGTTGCTTGTTTCTTCTTTTTGTTTGTTGAACATCCCATTACAGAGTCATTCCCCATTTTTTTGCTGTTATAATAAGCTCCACTCTTCTGGGAAAGCTTTACACTAGATTTTGGAGCATGGTTGGGGGATTTGCTCATTCAGCCACACACTCTCAGAAAAAAAAAAGTACCAAACTGTACCTTTTAAGGTACAAGTGGTGGTCGCTGGGGTGTTACTCTTAAGGGGACCTTTTTGTGCCTCTAGTTAGAGGAACAAAATTGTACCTTCTAACTTTGTACTATTTAAGAGGCAATTTTGTACCCCAAGGACCAATTGTGCACACTGCAATGAAGGCACAAAATTGTACCTTAATAAACGGTACAATTTTGAATCTTTAGGGTATCACCCCAGTGAGAGAGCCATTTTGAACCTTTGGGTGGCAAAAAAAAAATATCTTAAAAGACAGTGAAGACATTGACATTGCTTACAGAAATGCAATTTTATTTATAAAGCTTATTTTACAAAGAGAATTACTTGAAGTTCATGACATCACATCTTGCAACAGCAGGTGCAGAAGTATAAAGCAGACATTTAAAATTGACAAACAGTAAAAACTTAAAAGTTAAAAGAACTACAAGAAATTGTTTGTCGATACTGTAAAGTAATTACAAATTCAATCAGACAAATATATATAAAAATACTGTTTAACATTGATATACACCTTATTAAACTGTCTACATCAATACTCACTAGTGCACATTTTGGGGTTTTACAGTATTGGGCAGTTTTGTCTTCAGCAAGAATACACAGTGCTAATAAATAATTTGTCATCAACACTGTATGTATTTAGGTCTATGGCCAGCAGGGGGCACATGATCCCTAATAATGGTGCTTGTTAAATCCTAAACAGACCCTCTTTTTGTTCAGAGACTATGCACTCATCAAGCATACAGTAATGAGGTACACAGGTGATATTATCAATTTTTATGGAATTTTCAGCCTTCCAAAGACTTTCAGTATAAGAATGAGAGCTTGTAATAAGGTCAGGTAATAATCTGATTTGGCTTTCCTGATAGCAGATGTATGCTACTCTGCCAAAGTCTATAGACCACCCTGAAAATTATTATTAAAGTCATTTACCTGAGAAGTAAACATTTAGCTAATTAGTTCAAACATTTTATAACTCAAATATACAAAGAAAAGTAGCTTATTATTTCTTTCTAGAACCACATGCAGTAGTTTATATCTGCAATAGCTGGAAACAGTCATGCAGAAAATAAGGGACATGAATACTTTCAACTGTGTGTTACAGATGTTCCACAGTGATCACAGCAATAAGTAACCTGGATTGTTACTGAGTAGCCTATTCTACACTTCATAACCCTAACCCTAACACATCATAACAATTTTATGACTGCTTTTGTGACAGTGTATATGCTGGTTTAGCAATGTGAAGGCTTACTGACAGCATTAAAAAACTAGGACTGAAGATGGGACTGATGTGATTCCACTACAAACTGCTCAAGACTCCATGACTGGAAACAAATCACAGCCAGTTGAATATTATAAATGAATGAATAATATCAATGAATGAATGACTATTATTATATCATACAATAATAATAATATATCTAAATAATTGGATATGCCAATCCATCACAGGGCACACTCACATACCCATTCATACACTACGGACACTTTGGACATGACAATCAGCCTACCATGCAGGTCTTTGGACTGGGGGAGGAAACCAGAGTACCCGGAGGAAACCCCCACAGCACAGGGAGAACATGCAAACTCTGCGCACACAGGGCCACGGCGGGAATCAAACCCCGGACGTGTGAGGCGAACGTGCTAACCACTAAGCCATGGTGAGCATAATTATTATTATTATTATTATTATTATTATTATTATAATACTGCATTTGCTGTTCCCTTATTTACAGAGTGTGCATGCAGCAGGTAAACCCAGTGATGCTCATCTACACTTGTGACATAGACACTCGAGCAAGTGTTATGCTGTTAATTTTATTTGTTTATATTGTTAATATCAAACCTGTTTAAATGATTTCAGTGTGTGTGTCAGTACTGTTTGTACATTTTCAGCACATTTTAACAATACCATGAAAATACTGATAACTGTGATAGTTTGGGCCATGATAATCGTAAAATGAAATTTTCATACCGTTACATCTCTAATCTGGTATGAGGCATAGTTGAGGTCCGGGTGTTGGATAATTATAGACTTGAAAAAGGATTATACAGGACAGTACATTGAGTACAGTACATTGAGTACATTGAAATGGATTAAATTCATTATTTTCCTCAAAATTCTACAAAGAATACCCCATAATCACAACGTGAAAGAAGTTTGTTTGAAATCTTTGCAAATTTATTAAAAATAAAAAACAAAACAGCACATGTACATAAGTATTCACAGCCTTTGCTCAATACTTTGTTGAAGCACCTTTGGCACCAATTACAGCCTCAAGTATTTTTGAGTATGATGCTACAAGCTTGGCACACCTATTTTTGGGCAGTTTCTCCCATTCTTCTTTGCAGGACCTCTCAAGCTCTATCAGGTTGGATGGGGAGCGTCGGTGCACAGCCATTTTCAGATCTCTCCAGAGATGTTCAATCGGGTTCAAGTCTGGGTTCTGGCTGGGCCACTCGAGGACATTCACAGAGTTGTCCTGTAGCCACTCCTTTGTTATCTTGGCTGTGTGCTTAGGGTCGTTGTCCTGTTGGAAGATGAACCTTCGCCCCAGTCTGAGGTCCAGAGCGCTCTGGAGCAGGTTTTCATCAAGGATGTCTCTGTACATTGTTGCATTCATCTTTTCCTCGATCCTGACTAGTCTCCCAGTTCCTGCTGCTGAAAAACATCCCCACAGTATGATGCTGCCACCACCATGCTTCACTGTAGGGATGGTATTGGCCAGGTGATGACTGGTGCCTGGTTTCCTCCAGACATGACGCTTGCCATTCAGGCCAAAGAGTTCAATCTTTGTTCAATCTTTGGTCTGAGAGTCCTTCAGGTGCCTTTTGGCAAACTCCAGGTGGGCTGTCATGTGCCTTTTACTGAGGAGTGGCTTCCATCTGGCCCCTCTACCATTCAGGCCTGATTGATGGAGTTCTGCAGAGATGGTTGCTCTTCTGGAAGGTTCTCCTCTCTCCACAGAGACATGCTGGAGCTCTGTCAGAGTGACCATCAGGTTTTTGGTCACCTCCCCGACTAAGGACCTTCTCCCCCGATCACTCAGTTTGGCTGGGTGGTCAGCTCTAGGAAGAGTCCTGCTGGTTCCAGACTTCTTCCATTTACGGCTGATGGAGGCCACTGTGCTCATTGGGACCTTCAATGCTGCAGAAATGTTTCTGTACCCTTCCCCAGATCTGTGCCTCGATACAATCCTGTCTCGGAGGTCTACAGACAATTCCTTGGACTTCATGGCTTGGTTTGTGCTCTGACATGCATTGTTAACTGTGGGACCTTATATAGACAGGTGTGTGCCTTTCTAAATCATGTCCAATCAACTGAATTTACCACAGGTGGACTCCAATCAAGTTGTAGAAACATCTCAAGGATGATCAGTGGAAACAGGATGCACCTGAGCTCAATTTTGAGTGTCATGGCAAAGGCTGTGAATACTTATGTATATGTGCTTTTTTTGTTTTTTATCTTTAATAAATTTGCCAAGATTTCAAACAAACTTCTTTCATGTTGTGATTATGGGGTATTTTTTGTAGAATTTTGAGGAAAATAATGAATTTAATCCATTTTGGAATAAAGCTGTAACATAACAAAATGTGGGAAAAGTGAAGCGCTGTGAATACTTTCCGGATGCACTGTACTGTACACATGTTTATTGTGTATATTGTAGTTGGTATACTTGTAATTTACACGGCAGAGCTGCAGAGAATACACCCAAGATTTTCAACACCTGTACACTTGTGGTTATGGTGAAGTGACAATAAAGTGATTTGATTTGATTTGAATTGCGCCCTGGTCCAAGATCATGCAAACGGTCTGGTGGCTTCTTGTTAATAGCAACAGACTTATCACATTATTTGACAATGTGTCTGTAGCCTTTCAGGATTTCCCTGCAAGAAGGACCTGATGACTCCATATCCAGGAGGTTGTACTCCATGTCTCATTCTAGGGTTACATTAAAAACATGCACACACCTGTGAGATGTTCAAATGCTTACTTTTGGCCGTATAGTGTATATACACCGTATGTGCCAACACACACAAATGTGTGATTCATTAGCTCACACTACAATCTGATAAACCTTACAAGATTACTTGAACAAGGTTAAACAAGTAAGGTTAAACAAAGGTCAAAGTTTTAACCTGATTATTCCAAACCAGGGATAAGCATTTCCATAAAAGACTCCTCATTATACAAATCAAATACCTCATTGCATTCATCACTGTGATACTTGAGATCTGCAAACGGGAATTCATCTCCACACACAACACATTTCTGAGGTGGTCCAATCAACTCGTCTCTGTTAGGAAGGCTTGTCTGGGAGAAAATATCAAATAATAATATGTCATACATGTTTTCTATGAAAGTTAAAACATACCCTGTTTGACAGTATGGAACTTATTGATTCAACGTCTAAGTTTCATTGAAGTGGACGAATAAAAATTGTCACATGACCAATTTGATTTTGAGGATCTTTCAAATACTTTACATGATATTCCTGTTGATGGGCTGATACTATAGTAAAAAAAAAGAGAAAGTAATAATTAGGCATTGCAATGTTACAGGTATTAGAGGTTGACTGATTGATCAGTTTTGTCGATAACTGTTTGCTGGATCTATCGGTTATTGGCAATAATCCCTACCGATAGTTTTTCCCAGTTACATCCGTTGTGGGAGCAGCTGAGAAGGGCCAGCTGTCATTATACTGATGCCTCGTGGATATCCAGCAGTGCCATCAGCTCAGACCTGGCAGAAACCAGTGGGACCGTAGTACACCCATCTACTGTCTGAAGAAGTCTGGTCAGAAGTGGCTTTCATGGAAGACGTGTGGCCAAAAAGCCATATCTCCGACGTGGAAACAGGGCCAAACGACTCAACTATGCATGAAAACACAGGAACTTGGGTGCAGAAAAATGGTAGCAGGTGCTCTGGACTGATGAGTCAAAATTTGACATATTTGGCTGTAGTAGAAGGCAGTTTGTTAAAGGGCTGGAGAGTGGTACAGGCAACAGTGATGCATGGTGGAGGTTCCTTGCGAGTTTGGGGCTGCATTTCTGCAAAAGGAGTGGGGATTTGGTCAGAATTAATGGTCTCGTCAATGCTGAGAAGTACAGGCAGATACTTATCCATCACGCAATATCATCGAACATACAACGAAAGTCATTAAGAACTTCATTATCTTCAGCATAAAGAAGAACAAGGAGTCCTGGAAGTTATGGTAAGGCCCCCCACAGAGCCCTGATCTCATCATCATCATGTCTGTCTGGGATTACATGAAGAGAGAAAAGCAACTGAGGCTGTGTAAATCCACAGAAGGACTGTGTTTTGTTATCCAAGATGTTTGGGCCAACCTACCTGCCGAGTTCCTTCAAAACTGTGTGCAAGTGTGCCTAGAAGAACTGATGCTGTTTTGAAGGCAAAGGGTGGTCACACCAAATATTGATTTGATGTAGATTTTTCTACATGATTTGATGTAAATAAGGTATGAGAAGTGGTCTGAATATAGTCACAGCTAAAGGGTGCTATAAAAGCCTGGATTTTCTTAAAACTTTTCAACATGTAACAACATACTCACCCTCAATTTTTTTCCTCTCCTCTTCTGTGACTTCTATACCAAATTGCATTAGCTACTTTATTAAGTGAGCTGTAGACATCTTCCCCAACTCCATCCTGAAGGCTCTTCCCAAAGCGGTCAGTATAACGGACGCCAGCCAGCCAGTCTGACACAAGTACTTTACACAGGCTTAAAGCAGGGGAACACACGAGTTAGCACAAAACAACAGAACATGGAATAAGAATATATAACAGTCTCATGCATTTACCTCAGAAATGTGTGCTCCATAATAGTGTTCTGTCAGAACACTTATTAAAGTGACAACAACCATAACGTTTGCATCAGCAATTCACCTTTTTCCACACTTCCGGGTTTCGTGTTTCCCGTGCTCAACACGGTGTAAATTTACTTGTGGTGACAACAACAGCCGAGCAAAATATTACATTACAACAAAAACGTTATTCAAATATCATTAATTTTATACATTAATATTTCTAAATAATGTCTGTCTTATTTTGCAGACAGGAGACATAAAGTGGTTAGAGTTTACATTGCTTACACACTTTGAGAAGATATATTTTCAACATTAAAAGCAATTTAATATAGTGTCTTGATGTTATCATGAGCTGACATACACGCATTAAATTATTAAGTGTAAAACACAGACATAAGTTAATCTAGTTCTATGGGCCTAAATGTAAAAAAAATTTACAAAGGTACAAAGATGGACGTTTCACATTGGAACCTAAAATGTTGTACCTTTATAACTCGTTATGGGTACATAATTATACCCCAAGGACCTATCGAGGACCATTAAAGGTACATTTATATGTCTTGTTCCCCTAGGAACAAAATTGCACCTGCACATTTCCTTTTTTCTGACAGTGCAAGAGCATTAGTGAGGTCAGGCACTGATTTTGGGTGTGGAGGCCTGGGGTGCAGTCAGCATTCCAGTTCATCACAAAAGTGTTCAGTGACGTTGAAGTCAGGGCTTTGAGCATGCCACTAGCATTCTTCCACATCAACCTTGGCAAGCCATGTTTTCAAGGATCTTGCTTTGTGCACAGGGGCATCGTCATGCTGGAACAGCTTTGGACTCCTTAGTTTCAATGAAGAGAAATTGTAATGCTACAGCATACAAAGACATCATATACAATTGTGTGCTTCCAGCATTGTGGTAACAGTTTGGGGAAGAACCACATACATGTGTGATGGTCAGCTGTCCACAAACTATATAGAAATACACAATAAGAAATTGTTTTCCATTTTGATGTAAATGGCACATTTTGTTCGAATTATTAATTGGTACAATGTTGCGAACATTACTTGTGGCTCTCCTGGATACCAGTACACAGTTACTACTTCCTCTAATTTTCCCATAATCACCTCCTACTTGCTTCTGGCCAGTAGGTGGATATTGGGTTCTCAGACAGTTCGATGTTGCATACCACCTCATTTACAAGCCACTTTGAATAATAGCATCTGCCAAATGGACTAATGTAAACATGGATGTGTCAGCAGCAAACACACATAAAGAAGCTATTCTGTTTACAAATATATTTATATAAGAGATCTCATTAACTGTATTTCTATTCCTATGTGTGGATATTTGAGAACATTCTCTGTAGCAATTTAGATAAAACTTCAATAGTCTTAATGTGTATCTGAGTTAATTCTGAAATGAAATGCTGTATGCTGAAAGCACAGAAGAGGACTTATTAGGTCACAGTATTTTTTTAAGCATAATTAAAAGCTTAAACCTTATGGGAAACCTCTTTTAAAAATAAAACACCTTAACACATCAAATATTTCACATTTTATTTAGTCATATTTTGTTCAAATCAAGTTCACGATCAGTGTATCAGCATTATTCACAGTAAATTGTTTAACCTGAGTTCCTTAAGGGTTTAACCCATCAGAATTATAAAAAAAAGGAATAATAAATAGCTAAGAAACAACTTTTACTTGCCTGGAATTAAAAATGACAGTGATACCTGATACAGTTACACAAAGATCATCACAGAGTTACACAGACTTACTAAAATAATAAAAAAAAATATATATATAAAAAAATAAACAAGTAAAACTACAATAAAAATTTAAGCACACCAAAAAAGATTATTATACAGCAGTTGATGCTAAAAACGACTATAACAACTATTTTTTTAAACTAATAAAACAAGGTAAGTTTTGTTTTCACAAAACTATTTGGTGATAATTCATAAAAGTCATGAGAAGAAACTATTATAAACATATCATGAACTTTCTATTTTGGTTTCACTACTGCATGTTGCGTATTGATGTGTTTCTTGAGGTGCGCTGACTGAGTAAAACGCTTACCACACTCTTTGCATTCAAATGGCTTCTCCCCAGTGTGGATACGCTTATGTCTCTTAAAATTACCCAAATCCACAAAGCCTTTCTCACAATGCGGGCAAACATAGCGTTTCTCACCCCTGTGTCCCTGCATGTGCATGTTCAACGCAACTCTATGCTTGAACGTCTTTCCACATTGATTACAAAAAAACGGTTTCTCCCCTGTATGCATGCGCATGTGAGTAGCCCGGTCGGCCTTGGCCAAGAACTTTTTGCCACAAACCTTACAGGGGAAAGGCCTGTCTCCAGAGTGTATGAGTTTGTGTTTGGTCAGGGTAAACTGGTAAACAAAACTCCTGCCGCACTCCTCACACTTGTAACCTTTCTCCTCTGCATGGACTTTTACATGGCGGTTGAGGCCTCGTACACTAGGGAAGGCCTTACCACATTGGGAGCAGGTATATGGCCTCTCACCTCTATGAAGCCTCATGTGATTCTCCAGTGAAGATGCATTGCTAAGAATCCTGCCACATTCAGAGCACTCAGTCTTCTTTTCCAGCAATTTCCGTGCAGGTTTCTGTAAAATGGCTTGTGCAGGAGCACTTAATGCTGACTGGGCTAATACACTAGACATATCAGATGGGTCCCATACTTGGCAGGTTGTGTCACATCCCTCTTTCTGCTTATTAATGTCATTGTCCATCTGTAAATCCTTGACCATGTTCATTCTGAAGGTCTGTTGTTCTTTTGTAGAATCTGGTACTATAAAGTTTGGCCCAGGCTTGGAAAGAACTGTATAATGCTGTATTGGTCCAGGAATAACTGCAGACCTGCTACCTTCATTATTCTCTGCGAGGTCTTCGTTCTGCATTTCCACCGAGATGGATTCATTTTCACAGTTTGTTGATTCATGACTAGCAAGAGGGGGATATCTCTGCATATGTTCCTCAAAGTTATTAACTGTAGACATAGGGATCTCCACAGGCATGTTAGGTCCTCTCTTGGATACACTTCCATGATTGGAGGCTGCCGCTTGCTGTTCCTTCAAGGTAAGAAGAGGTGCAAGCTGCAAAGGTTGCCCAGATGATTGGGAATGGATCATAGATGTGGTTTCCTGCTGGTTTAATACAACAGGTGAGTGGAAAGGCATGGGAGGCAAGGGCTGAAGCAAATCTGATGTGTTATCAGGTGATGGGAAAAACTGGTCTGAAGATGAACAAAGTGGATCAGACAGAATGTCATAGTGGGATGAGGCATGCTCTAGTGGAGATGGAATATTGTTCTGGGAAATGGAACTTGGAGGAACAGAAGGCTTCATTGACTGAAGTGGGATGAAGGATGGAGCAAATGATGCATGAGTCAAAGGATAAAATGGCTGGGTTGATGGGGTCAGATCATGATGACTCACAGAAGGAAGGTGGCCTTGCAGATTTAAACTTTGCGAGTTTGGTGGCAGCATGTCATTTGATTGAACAAGTACTTGAGATGGTGCATGGGTTGCTGGAATTGAAAGGTGGATGGGTGGATGAACAGGGCCTTGGGTGGGCGGAACTGCGACCTGGTTTGGTGGAGGTGGCAGCTGACATACTGAAGTCGGAATCTGTCCTTGTGCAACAGTATGCTGGTCTGGAGGAAAAGGAGTCTGGATCCGAGGACCCGAGGACACCCGAGGAAAATGGCCTAGCTGTGACATGTTATGGGCAGGAGTTAACACAGTTTGAGGGTGACAGACTGAAGGCTTTGAGGCCTGAGTGGAAGACTCAGTTAATGATGTCACTGATTTGCTGACTGAGAATCTTTTGTCTGTGATTGTAACCAGGGTTTGTAATAACTGACCAGAGGAGCAAGATTCCGTAATTGGGTTCTGGTTTTGAGGGAGAGGGGGCGTAACCATTTTAGGGCCAAACTGTGCCATTGGAGCTGAATGCTGGATATTTTGAACAACTTGCTGGGATGGAGGTACACTAAGTTGGATGGTTGCCTGAAGGGACTCGTCCATTTGAACAGATGGCGCTTCTTGCTGGGCTCTAGATGTTGACATCTGACCTAATCTGCTAGACAGGACTGTCGGGGCAGATACACTAACTGGAGGAAGTGTCTGGGTTGAATTAGCGTGTACTCCTGACAAAACTGACTTTTTAGCTGCTGCAGATATTTTTTGTGTTTCTGTATCATTCTGCAAAGATGAACATTCACTAACTCTAGACATACTTTCAGTCTGGGTGACACTGTTACTTGATGAGACCATTCTATAATTACAGGAAACAGTGTTCTCGGGTGATGACGCATTAGTGGATGGTATTTCTTTTTGGGTTCCATAGCTTCTGCTCATTGTTTGGATTGATGACGGGATCAAAACTGTGGACATGTAGAAAGATAAATGCAAAGCAGGGTCAGGTGGAAGAAATAGGAAAGACAGAAGCAGCAGTGGTAATGGCACAGAAAAGGTTTTTGTGAAACACTGTGTAGTTTAATAGTAACTACCCCACCTTTTTCCATGGTGTTTTTAAAGGGCTCTTTACGAACCAATATTGGCTCAGCACCCTCTTGCTTCAATAAAAAGTATCCTGGTGCATATTCATCACAGTCAGTCTCCTGGGGCTAAGAAATAAAATCAAATCACAAAAGTAAACCTCTAAAGTAATAACAGTGCCAGTTTTTAGGTACATCAAACCCTGTATC
This sequence comes from Ictalurus furcatus, assembly GCF_023375685.1. Classification (NCBI taxonomy): domain Eukaryota; kingdom Metazoa; phylum Chordata; class Actinopteri; order Siluriformes; family Ictaluridae; genus Ictalurus; species Ictalurus furcatus. The sequence goes on along the minus strand of NC_071257.1, from coordinate 27,880,238 downwards.
CACACATGTTGTCATTTCATCAGGTAAACATACAAGACAAATGCACATTGTAGTTATATAATTACTGACTATAGGTCTGCTGTATTTTCAGACAATTATACTATTTTTAAAAGAGGGGGGAAATGGAGAAAAATGTCTCTAAAAATGTAGAAAAAGGTCCACCAAGCAAAAAAAGGTAATCATTGTTCATGTCATGTCACGGCAAACTAGCAACTCCATTTCCCAGAACACACCACAAACAACAAACATGGCCGACGACTACAACTCCCAGTGGAACACGCAGACGTTTCACCTTCTCCTGAGGACTAATCATACACACCTGTTCCCAATCACACTGACAATCACACCACAATATATAAGAGACTGCTCATTCGCAATGTCTTTGTGAAGTATTACTCTCAGTTGCTGTTGTCTCTGTCCTTAGCATTACGTAGTGTTGAGATTCTGGTTTTGGCTTTGTTTACTCCATTGACCTTGATTCTCTGCCTTGCTGGTTTTGAGCTGTTTGCCTGATCGTGTGACCCTTGCCTGTTTTGTGTTTCATTTTCTGCCTAAACCTTTGGATTTGTTTGCTGATTAAACTGCCATACTTGCAATTGCTTCTATCTAAACCCTCATTACATGACTTTTCATGTGATTGGAAAGAGCTAGGGTACTTTTCACACATATTGTGCACTGGAAAATGTTGTGCTGTCACATCTACCTCTACACAAATATATGGTAACCACAAGATCAGTAAATCTAATAAAAGGGGCCAGTAAGAACACTCCTACAAAAACCACATGCTCTACCATGTCAAATTCACTGCTGTACACTGTAAGACATTTGAAGTTGGTTAAATATGGAAGCAAAAGTTTAGCACCTTAAAAATGTGAGTAAACTCAACTTGAAGATCTTTGTTTCAACTCAAAAGTAGTCACAAATTGTCAAGACAATGACTTTAAGTTTCATTTGAAAAAACTTTTAAACTCGAGTTCAATATCCAAAACTTCTCATGACAATTGGAGTTAAAAAGAAGAAATAAGTTCACATAACTTAATGGGGCTATCGTGTTTGACAGTGTACTGAGAATGCGCTTTACCTAAATAATCTCTGGACAGTGGTGGGACTTATGGTGGTCCCTTTTCTTTGAGTAAGGGAGTACAGTACTTGACAGTCACTGTATAGCAATCCGTAGCTGCATACTGAAAAGTGCACCTGTTCTGTAGGTCACAGGTTCTCAACCTTGGTCCCTTTCCTGTAGTATTTTCACTTTCACACTTGATTCAACTAATCAGCTAAATAAAAGTGGGTAGACATAGAGGTGGAAAAAATGAGCGGGGAACTTTTTCTAGTAGGTGAAACTGATAATGTCACTGACCACTGAGTGCATTTAATGACACAGTTACAAATCAGACATTACAACCATAAATAGATCTTGACATGGAAAAGAATGCAGTGTAAATGTACATTTATCAAATAAAATCACAAATTATTGGTATTGTTTATCTTATTTCTGACCTCTTTTTTAATGAGAAGCAAAGCAAGCTGCCTGTTTCCATCTTCTGAACTGCTGGAACAGAGATCTTCAAGACGTTCACTCGAGATGTGTCTGAGGTTTAGACGGTCACCAATTGGTGCTGGGCTGCAGCACCTTTCAACCATGGTGGGCTTTTCTGGGAAAGAAATGAACACTTGGATAACGCTTTCAGCTGAATAAAGGTGGTGCTGGATGGAGGGCGTGATGGGTTTTTACATGAAGATGTGATGAGTTTTTACGTAATTACACTTAATAATAAAAACCTGTTCTTCGAGGGTTTGTGAATAGTTACAAGTTGCTTTTTTTTTAATGCTTTTGATCCTCCCTGAAAAGCAAACCCTCTGTTGTGGTGTTCTGCGTAAAATCTTTAAGAGATCGTGAATCAAGAAAGCAAAAATTGGCCATGCTCTTTGGGGTGGGAGGGATGATATAATTCATCTTCCTTGTTGGCGACACTAGCCAAAATTGAGCATTTGTGAGCTGATGTATGCAGATGAAGGAAGACTGTGCTTTCCTCTGAACATGTTTGCCCCTAATTTCTCTGGTTCAAGGTTGTCATGCAATAGGGGAGAGTTTGCTAGTGGGTGGGAATTGGATAGAAAATCCTTGGACATCCCTGAATGTACAAAAATTCATGGATCAAGACCCAGGTGGTGGTATGAATTTCCCCTGGCTTTTCAAACAAAGATTTAAGACCTTCCTTTCCCTTCACTAAACACGTAATCGAGCACTGATTTAAAAAGCATCTCACTAGCAGGGTTTTATTCTGATTTATTGATGCTCACCTACAAGACCTTGTCTGGAACAGCACCCTCCTACCTCAACTCTCTCCTGACGGCATACGTTCCCTCACACAATCTGCGATCAATGAGCGACCGACGTTTAGTAGTTCCCACTCAGCGTGGCGCAATGTCCCTTTCCAGAACCTTCACACGAACTGTTCCTCAGTGGTGGAATGAACTTCCAACCTTGATCCGGACCGCAGAATCTCTCACCATCTTCAAAAAACAGCTAAAGACCCACCTTGTCCGTGAACACCTAACCAACTCATTAAAAAATAAAAAAATGTAAAAAATTTTGCATTCACCTCTACTCTGTGCACTTTGCTTCTTCTGGAACTCAATCAATGGATCTTGTACGGTAGCCCTACTTGTACTGTTCTCTGCTTGATATATCGCCTTGCTTGTATTTTTCTCATTTGTAAGTCGCTTTGGATACAAGTGTCTGCTAAATAAATAAATGTAAATGTATTCTGAGAGCAGGACCTATAGAACAGGACTAGCCTGGGGATGTGTTGCGATCGAGATAAAGCACTCTATGAAGTTCCTCTAAATAAAGGAGTCTTCTAAATGCTCAAAATGTCTATGTGAAAATATTGCATTAGGCACATGCCGCTTTGTCCATTGCACATGCTTTTGTTTTGTTTTGTTTTCCACTTTGTATTACACTGTATGTCTTCTGTGGATGCTGTATGAAAATGTAGTGTCTCTTGTGGTGGATTGTTGTATGTGAATAAAGTCTGCATTGTTCTGTGAAGTCTTGAGGAGCAACATGGAAGTAAGAAAGTGATTTCAGTGACTTAACTTGTAACTTGTCAAAATGTAACTTGGTGGAAATTAAGTCATTAGTTGTGACTCCTGTGGTGCGCATTTTGTCTAAAAAATGACAGCTGTACAGAGTCAGGAAATGCCCTGTAATGTACTGGCTATTTATGTGCCTTATGAGTCGTTTATATTGTTACAGGAAGTGTTTAAAGCGTGCCATAGTTCGTAAGAGTGTTTATGCTGTAAACTCACCACATTGTACACCAACATCGCGTTTGGCACGGTCTGCTCTTGGACATCCATCTCCTGCTTCTTTTGTCTTGTAGTGAGGAGGGAAAACCCCGCTCTTTAAATCGATGTTCTCCTGCCTCAGGTGCATTAACTCTGCCCTCAGTTGGTGCAAAGTCTGCTCGAAAAGTTTCCTCGCCTCACCAACTGCTGCTCTCAGCACGTTCTGCATAACAGACGTGAACTGGGTTTCAAACCCAGCACCATACTCGTCCATTATGGCAGCCGGTGCATTTAAAACTGACTCACTAACGAACAGGTTTCTCTTTTACAGACAGGACGAACAGTTTACAACTGACACATCAGAGGGTGACAGCAAAGGGGAGGGGGGGTGCGTTCAAGTTACGCAGACGTCAAGCAGTTTCTCTGATCTATAGCAAATGCATGCAGACGTGCTTCCGGAAGTAATGAGGTGGAGATCTGCGAGGCTGCGCACATCTGTGCGAACCACCAGCAGCACTACCGCGCGATGAAATATCACTTCCGCACAGAGACAAGTGTCCAAATAAAACTGGTCTGAAGCGCAAACTTGTCCAGAATGACCTCAGAACCCGTTTGGGAACAAACTCCTTCACGTTTTTATGTTATGTTGTGTTGTGTTTAGTTGCCTGTTGGAGGAAATATGGGGGTATTTTCTTTAATGACAGTGTAACAAGCGACTTTATCGTTTAATCTGTAACAGTGCGGCTGTGTTGCAGTTCCGCAGACACTGGCTACATTGTTCTCCTTGTGGTCTTAAAGAGGAACTTGGGCCTTTAATACTGAAAGGAACATCTTTTTTTTCTTTCTTTAAATATACAACAAAACGGGGAAGAGAACTGGTAAATGCTGATAGCAGAATGTAAACGGGAAATGGTGGAACTTGAAAGTAATTTATGTCAAAGACATAAAGTGTGAACGACCTGTAGAGAGTGAAAACCCCCACATCCCCCACCCCCCACCCCCATCCCCCACATCCCCCACACCCCACGCCCAACCCAACAACCAATGCAAACCAAATAGTGAGACACTGGCAGTCGGTCTGCTTTCTATATTTTATTATTAATAAAAGGATACAGATCTACTCCAAAACAGACAGTTACAAAGATTATTATAAAATAATCCTTTTATAATTATAAGATAATCCTTTATGGATCCGGTAAAACATTACAGTTACAGTGGTGAAAACATTTCTGATAATAATAATAATAACAACAACAACAACAAGCCACGAGTCGATGGCAAGCTATTAAATCATTTTAGCCTATGGATACACCTGCTGTTTGGAAACTGAAGACAGGTGGTTTATTTCCATCTCTAACCCTGACAGTCTGACCTGTCCTGTCAAAGTCCTCCAGCTTGAAGTGCTCACTGCACAGCACGGGGGACTCACCTGCAGAAACCCCTTCCCTTCTTACAGTTCCTTCCCTCTGCCTCCTCAACTGTCTCTCTTTAAGAAACCTTCCGTATGAGAAAAATTTAACTAGCCAACTAACTACAGTTAGTTACAGTTCCCAATATGTCCGTCGCTCAGCCAAAACGAGGAATTTGTCATAAAAGTTTGGAGAAAACCAGCAGTATAGATGAAAATCTTGATTATGGGCAATTTAGTTTATAAGATAAAGTATACTATAAGCTGAGATTTATTACTGTTGCCCGGACCAGTATGGCGGCGACTCTGACACAAGATCCAGCTGCCAATGAAGCATTTAGTTATGTTTAGTTATTAACCAAAAAGATAAAGTGTCTTGGAAACCAGAATATGGTCACCTTAGCTTTTGTGATGTAATGTTACCCACATCATGGACAGTGATCTTTTATTAATTAATTCATTCATTTTATTAAAACAAATCCAAACATTGAATATGTTTTTAAGCTCCAAAATAAGCTCTAAATAATAGTATTTTTGATAATATTGCTTTTCTGTTGACTTTATTTAGGCCTACAGATGTGACCTTGAAGTAATCCAAAAATAATCAGATTACATTACTTTCATATTGTGATACTTGGATTACCTTACTGATTAAGATTTTTAGGAAGTAATTTGTAACTGTAACCGAACAGGCTACATTTTTAAAGTAACCCTCCCAAAACTGTCTGTATGGAGATGTTAATTTAACATTAATGGAAGGAGTTTCAGTGGGCAGGGTGGCATAAGTGGTTAGCGTGTTTGCCTCGCACCTCCAGGGTTGTGGGTTCGAACTCCACCTCCACCCTGTGTGCATGGAGTTCGCATGTTCTCCCTGTGCGTCAGGGGTGCTTCCTGGTACTCCAGCTTCCTCCCCCAATCCAAATACATGTACTGTAAGCTGATTGACATTTCCAAATTGTCGATAATGTGTGAATGTGTGTGCGACTGTGCTCTGCGATGGGTTGCCTCCCCCCTCCTTGTGCTCCAAGATCCCTGGGATAGGCTCCAGGCTTCCTGCGACCCTGTATAGGATAATCGGTATGGAAAATTGATGGATGGAACGAGTCTTCTGTGCCAGGAGAGTTTTCAGGACTTTACGCTTTATGGGTTCTCAGTCACCTGACATGCTGAAGTTTTCTTTTTTTGGTCTTCCAGAGATGCTAGTAAGAGAGCAACTGTTTATAGCTGCTATAATATAAGCTATAACCAACTATCTTGTCTCTTGGATGTTCCATGACATTACATTGTACCTATAACGGTGTTGTTCATTAATAAATTCCAATTTCACACCACCTCTTCAATTCTTCAAGCTTAGGTCATAGTACACAAACACAAAGCTCTACTAAGAGTGTTACTATTTACCATGCCTATTTTTGCGGTTTAATATGGATTAGTTCACTTGAACTAGGGCCCTAGGTAGTACAGATGCTTGTGTTGCATGTAAACACGCCCTGAACATTTCGGTGTTACACTATTTTAGTCCCCCTTCACACAGCCTAGCCTCGCAAACACTGCATTAGGACTAATTTTTATTTCTTCTCGCTGCATATACCTTTATGCTTATTTGTGCACTATAATATAGAGAAAGCGCGGTAGAAATGATTAATTATTTATGAATTTACCTTTTAAGACAGTCAGCACTTACATTACAAGGCTTGTTATTTTGGCTAGCTGTCTGGTTTCTCCATGTTAACGTTAGCTAAACTAGCTACATATGCTACTAGCAGCTACCAGCTGCTTAATAACGTGTAATAAGATTACAGAAAATAAAATTACAGAAAAACAAAACTCGAAGCGTCAAAAAAAATTCAGAACCAGGAGTTTTAACTTAACATTCAAATCGATGCTTTGAAACGCTTGACGGATAAACAATAAACAAACAGTAGCACGGCGTTGTCTTATTTATTTGCTTCAGCTCCAGCTACTCATTAAAGCTCGAAGATGTCTGAAGTTATCCTCACGTTTCAGACCCAGCTCTCTGGAGTTATGGAGACAGTGTTTAAGGCTGCTATATTTGAGATCACCAGGCTGGTGGAGGACAGTTTCCTGGAGGAAGTGTCCCGGAGCCGTGAGCAGGTGGAGTCTCTGAAGAAGAAGCTGCAGTGGTCTGAGAGCAAAGGCAGGAGAAGATGTGCTGAGTGTGGGAACAACAAACCGTCCGGTGAAGAAAGGCGAGAGAAATCATCTCCAGCACAAACAGGTAGGTTTAGAGTGGGAATATCTTCGGGTATCAGGTGTGAGATCATGCATTCACCCTGATTTGTCTCAGGGCACACACACTCATTCACACACTAATTCAAGTGTTTTTGTTTTTATTGTCATTCCTCTATATAACCTGTGAACAAAATCTTGTTTCCTCAGCGTCACGTAACAATACACCCGCGCAGTACACAAGACTACGTGAGGTGCAGATACATGACCGTGTGAGACGAGTTCAAAGGATACAATAAATACACAGGGCAGTACGTGTCAACAGTGTTGAGCGGAAAATTGTCTGGAAACTATTAAACTGTAATCGCAGCTGTAGTATTGGTAAATGGTCTGCACTTACATAGCGCTTTTTTAACTTAGCGGTTCCAAAACGCTTTACACTGGTTCTCATTCACCCATTTACACACACACACTCACACACCAATGGTAGCAGAGCTGCCATGCAAGGCGCTAACTTGCCATCGGGAGCAACTTGGGGTTCGGTGTCTTGCCCAAGGACGCTTCGGCATGTGGAGTCACGTGGGCCGGGAATCGAACCGCCAACCCTACGATTAGTGGACAACCCGCTCTACCACCTGAGCCACAGTTTCAAACTTGCCAGATGGCAGAAGACAGAAGGATGAATGGTCCATGAGAGGGCGGAAGGGTTGGTAGGGTCATTCACAATGCTGGTGGCTTTGCACATGCGGCGCTTGTTGAATGAGAACTCGATTGGACCTAGGGACAATTTAGAGTAGCCAATGCAGCTACCAGTATGCTTTTGGGATGTGGGAGGGACTGGAGAACCCAAAGGGACACAGAGAGAACATGTGAAACTCCACACAGAGAGTAATCAGAGCTCAGGAACAAGCCAGGGACCCTGGAGCTGTGACACAGAAAAGCTACTCATTGCAATTCTTAAAAACAAAAGATCAAGAGCTTCCTCCAGCAATGTTCAATGTCATTAATGAAAAATCAACAATAGGGAGTGCTTCCCTATTAAAAAGAAAGAGAAGTGTTTTTTTTTGTTTTTTAGAAGCTACTTGTCTAAAGAACCCTAACCCCTCTTTTTGTCTTTATGACCTGATTTACTATGATTGTTGTGAACTCTTTGCGTTTCAAACATCAACTCATAGGTGTGGAAAACGCTCGGATTCTTAAACAGGAGAGAAGTGCGGAGGAGAGCTGGAGAAGCTGTGGAGTTGACAAAGCAGTCGAACTTTCTGGAATGGTGGAATCTGAGCCCGTATCTAGTCCGGTTAACACTGCGCAGGTGAGCAGTATGCATGATTGTTCATTTGGGCCAAACATTATCTAAGAGTCAGCTTTCGTGACCTGAAATCACTGTTTTTAAAATATGTGTTTGTAGTCATGGTTCTGGGAGATTTAAAAAAAAAAAAAACAAACAAAAAAAAACACGCACACAAAAAAAACATTTTTATGTTATGGTGCTCTTTGTGCTTGTGCTCTGTACAGCATGCTGTTCAAGAGGAAGGAAAGATGGACTGCATGCTTAAATCTGAATCTGGTCAGACTTCCACTGCTACTGAGCTACAAGATGAGTGGAAACTGAGTACTGAAGGTATGGATTAAGATATGCTTAGGCTTTTCCAAGAAAAAAATATTACATGCTGAAATTCTTAGCACTTACTGAGTACAAACCTTTTCCTATTGATTTCACTGTAGTTACTGAACAATTCATAATAAGTACTGAATAATTCATAGTAGGTACTGAATCAATTTGTAGTTACTGAATAATATGCTCTAAAACTACTAATCGAATAATAAGATGGAAGAATTAGGGGTTAACTTAAGCAAAAGTTTTGTTGTGACAATAAATAACTCGTGCTGTAATAGCAGTGGGAGTGTTAAGTTTCTGAGAAATTCAGTTCTGATCCGTGCTCAGGACTTTTGTGTGTATTATTATAAACACTACCATCTTAACCGAGGTTATGTTGTCTGAGTATACCTCAAGCAGTGCTGTTTGCTGGTTAAACGCTTACAATATTAAATATTTCTTGGTGATTATGCATTCAAATCATTCGCAACATAAAAGAACGTATTTAATAGGTGATGGCGATCACACACGTGCAATGATTATTTGCTGCCTAATCGGGGCACTATAATTATAGCACTTCAGGGGGCTTCATCAATTGTAAAACCTCAATAATTTCACCATATTCATTTTAGTTATGTATGCTTTTCAGTAACAGAAGGCTCTGACAGGCCTGCTCCTAGTAAGACCTACAGTGAGCAGGAGCTGCAGCAGATTCAGAACGACTGGAGCTCCGGGTTGGATCAAGCCCCAGAACCTGAACCTGAGCAAGACATGGACCATATCCAGCGTCTGCTCTATAGAACTCGCTACAACATGGAGGACTTGGGAAGCTATAGCAACCAGGAGCTGGATATGGGAGGGATGAATGGACTAACAGACCCTCCTCAGAGAACTGGAGAGGTTTTGGGATTCGGGGTGCTAGCAGGTTCTTTGCAGACTGACATGGGTACATCTGAGGAATGCAGAAGACAGCTCAAAAATAAACGAGCAAACAAAGGCTCACCGTCGTTACACAACACTTCAGATAGCGGTGGCATGGACTGTTTGCTTATTAATGAGGATGGCTACTTGCAGGATGTAAGCGGTCTCTCTCAGGCTCCAGGTTCACATGCCGGAGACTCACAAGGACACCCGATATACAATAGAGATACAGTTAATGATAGTACTGATTGCTTTTACAGTGGAAACGCATTCAGCCAGCCACTAGAGCTGAATAATGGATCTGCAGGAATGTTGGGAGACAGAGAAGACAGGGATCATGCTTGCAATCAGTGTATGATCAGTTTCCCCGACCAGGTTTCCCTTAAAGCGCACTTGAATGGTCACCGTCATCGCAACGTCACCACTTCCTACGTCTGCAACCAGTGTGGGAAGAAGTTCCCTCAAGCCTGCAACCTGAAGGTCCACCAACGCGTGCACCAGAGGGAGGGTCTGCACCTGTGCAGCCACTGCGGGAAAGGCTACACGTCCTTCAGCGACCTGCGGCGGCACCGATGCAGCCAGGCTGGAGACAAGCCCTACAGCTGCTCACTGTGCGGGAACAAGTTCAGCCGCCTGTGGAACCTCAAGCTGCACCGGCGCATCCACACGCAGGAGAAACCGCACCGGTGCAGCATGTGTGACAAGAGCTTCACCCGGGCGGACATCCTGAAGGTCCACCAGCGCACCCATACTGGAGAGAGACCATATTCCTGCAGGATCTGTGGACTCACCTTTAAACGCCTCGACCATCTCAGATCACACCAGCGCAAACACGGAGCCAATCTGAATAACCATCAGAACTAGCCAGCTGTAGAATAATGACCTCTATACAGCATGACTTTTATTTTTTAATCGGTGACTAATATACAGAATTGTAGTACATTTAGTCCAAACGCTGGAGCTCAGTGACATTTTTAATGGAGGAAGGAGCAGGTTAGTGTATTAAACGAGCAGGTTAGTGTATTAAAGGAGCAGGTTAATGTATGAATTGAGCAGGTTAGTCTATTAAAGGAGCAGGTTAGTGTATGAATTGAGCAGGTTAGTGTATTAAAGGAGCAGGTTAGTGTATGAATTGAGCAGGTTAGTGTATTAAAGGAGCAGGTTAGTGTATTAAACGAGCAGGTTAGTGTATGAATTGAGCAGGTTAGTGTATTAAGCGAGCAGGTTAGTGTATTAAGCGAGCAGGTTGGTGTATTAAGCGAGCAGGTTAGTGTATGAATTGAGCAGGTTAGTGTATTAAGCGAGCAGGTTAGTGTATTAAGCGAGCAGGTTAGTGTATGAAATGAGCAGACTGTTATAAAACAGATATGATGCACTATGGACTACACACAGCGGTCCTATGGTTTCTTTAGATCTTTAGTCTTATTTATTACAGTTGATATTACAATTTTCATAGTTTTATTTGCTCCAAAAATATTTACTGCAGGTTTCACAGTGTTTTTAAAATGTATTGTGGTGTTTTATTTTGCTAGACCTAAAGTTAGATATGACAAAAATAGTTTCCACTAGGCTTGTACGGGGCATAGAACAAGACAGCAAAATTAGTTTTAGAAACTGCCAGGGGTGGACAAATCACTCATTTATTTGCTCACTCTCTGGTCAAGTTGCCTGCAACCTAATGAACCTGCCCAAAGTGGTAGCGACCTTCATGTAACAATGTAGTTAGGTATCTAAAGTCCCTGTGATGTGCCTCGAAACACGCAGCGTTATTCGATGTGTTGACGTAATTTCAACTGAAACAGGAAGTCAGGGCGGGGCATATCATGTGGCTCCTCCCGTCTTTTAAAATCTCTAATAGCTTTTAGGTGAGGTGATTTTTATTGTGTTGGGGGTGGGACACTTCAGATTCTAGACAGCATTTGATTGGTGCTAGAGAGAGACTGTACATTTTGAATGCATGTAACTTCTAAACGCGAATTCAGTCATTGTTTTGGAGCAAACTAGCTTATAGATAACCTTAAGGCCAACATATTCATACTAAAAGCCACAAAACTTCAATTTTGATTTCATGTGGACTTTAAATGCATTTAATACAGACAAAGGAAAACGAATGATTAGGCTATGTGATCATTATCCTCTTCTAACAAAGTTTCTGAGGTAACACTTCATCTTTGCAACATGTTGTTGGCCAGCTATGAACTTAATCCAGTTAGTAAAAATCGTCCTACCATCACCCAGGTTGTGCCTCTGGCAATGTGAGTAGTGAAGTAGGAAGCAGTAGGATTGGGAAGTCATAGCTTGTGCTATAGTAACAGCATCAAGGTACAGAACATCACTGTGAAGCACATTAAGTTTAAACATGCACATCGAACAAAAACTTAAACGAAAAGCCCAGACGTAAATTCCTTTGTCCCAGGCAGACGTTCAAGCGATTTGTCCACCCCTGCTGTTTTTTTTTTTTTCTTTAACTGTATAGTAAGATGTGATATAAAATACAATGTTCTCATATCTTGTCTAGAACTGTTTAATTTTTTTGGTGTTCATTCAAATGTTGTAGATAGTGAAGTGTTTCGTATATATATCTTACTATAAAAACATACAAACACACTTCAAGAAAAATACCTAAGGAGTTTTTCTTCGATTCTTATAAGAAATTCCAAAAGGCTGCTGTTGTATCTGTGATTTTTTCCAAGTAGATCTAAACACACTATTTGCCTTTTGGATATTGGACATCTACTGTAAGTCAGTGCTTGTGTAAGCTATGCATATTTGTTCAGCAATGATGTGCTGCCAAAGTGTATTGAATGACACATAAATGGATCGAGAACTAATATGTAATTCAAATGTAGTATTTGAAACTATTAGCGAGAATCCTAGAAATGAGGCTGAAAGGCAATTCAATTTTCTAACCAAGTTTTGTGAGAAATGCGTAAATATTTATACGCAACTCATTCAGGAACCCGAGGACATGACTTCCTTTTTTCTTTTTTTTTTTCTTTTTTTAAAATTAGAGTTGTATACAGTCCTTTGCCCTGTAGAAACCTATGGGAGATCCTTTCTTACGTTATTCAACTTTAGAAGCACAAAACACCACTAAATAATTGTCATTTTCCTTCAGTGGCCTCTTGAATATTTAGGTAGTATGCAAGGTAGTTTGTGTCATGGTTTAAAGGAAGTGAGTGTTAGAAATTCCTGTAAGTACTGTTTAATACTGCAGTGCCTCTGTAATTACTTTGTTTTGCAAAATGAGACCTAGTCTCTTATTTAATACTATTTTAACAATGAATGTTTTACTGAGTCATGTTTACATATTTAGCTACTTTTATCAGATGTCTATTATTATTTCTATCAAATATATGCAGACTTTTGGTTTGTTAGGATGGTGTTTTTTTTTTTTTTTTTGTACTGGTCTCCACCAGACTTCACATTTTTTTACAAAATTAAAAAGACATGCCTTTAAGCTATGTGAAGCTGATCGACAGAGGAGTCACTGCGGGGGAAACGTGTGCATAAGCACTCTGAACTAAAACTTTTCAAGAGATTGGAAGGAAGCCCACAGACACTAGAGCTGCGCAGGGCTCTGATGTTAATGTTTGATATGCGTGTCTAAAAAAGTGAATATATGAATGAATATTTAAACATAATATACATCTTTAATAATAATTTATCTGAAAATGACAAGTTGATCCATGTTAATTAAAATACAAACCATTGTATACGGTGTTATGTTATAACTTGTCAGTTTATTAGGTACACCTACCTTGTGAATATGTACAGTATATGAGACTGTAGCCTACCTGTTACTATACATAATATCTCACCCCTTTCTACTACAGCTATAGTTCAGTACAAATGCACTTAACAGATCATTTTGGATTTAACAAATCATTTGCTCTGAACAGATACAAGAAGGATTTTTTTTAAAGAAAGCTTGCCAGAAATGTTCACAGAGTATCTGGTTGATGTTAGTGTGCATTTATATGTACAGCATTTAGCGGATGACCTTATCCAGAGTAACTTTCAAATGTGCTTTATAGTCCGTCCGTCCATCTATCTTCTATACCGCTTATCCTTCCTTCAGGGTCAGGGGGAAACCTGGAGCCTATCCCAGAGAGCATCGGGCACAAGGCGGGGTACACTCTGGACAGGGTATGTGCTTTATAGAATTCATCAAAAACACATCCTCATGCTAGCTCACAAAGTCATTGACTAAGAATACCATCAGCCTGAAAATCCTGTTGGGGAGGTTAATAAAGTATGAAAACAAGACAAGAATTTTTTTTAAATGCAGATGAACAACGGCCAGGACAGAGGTGCCAGGACAGAGAAGAGTCTTGATGCAGGTCTTCCTTCTACCTTGAGAGGGATCATGGTACACAGCCGGGTGTTATGAGTGCCTTAAGGTAGATAGGCTTCAGTGGCTTAAATTTGATGTGTGCAGCTACAGGAAGCCAGTGGAGAGAGTGAAGCAATGGGGAGGTTAAAAACAAGTCATGCAGCTACATTCTGTATCAGTTGCAGGAGCTGGATGACGTGTGCATCAACCAAAAAAGTCACATCAGCTGATGATTTGTGAGCAGTCAAACATGGCGCTTGCAGGAAAAGAAAACAATGTTCATTACAGTGAGATGCATTTACGGCAATCATTCACTCATTCATCCTTAGTGACCGCCTGGTCAGGGTCACAGTGGTTTTAATTAGGCTACTGGTTTGTTTATATTTTGGCAAATAGAAACAGCTAAATTTGTTAGAAAATATTGTGGGCAGATACAAACAAAACTTATAACTGCAGGAGCAGGATTGATAAAAGAGTTCCATGCATATCTCTAGTTGAGACTAATTGCAAACTTAAGTTATGTAGCTGAGGATGAGCCAAAATTCATGGCATTTAGGCCACGCCTACTCCGCATTTAAATCTCAATACAGATATATGAAGCACTAAAAAAGATATAGATAGTGTGTATTACTCTCTAACTTGTCGATCAATGCTAAGGGACCACCATAAGGTCACTCACACCAATCTAACATCCAGAACCATTTCAGTTCAGTCACTGCTTAACATTGATAAAATTGTGCATACCTTTACATTTACATTTATTTGGAACATGCTTGGGGGACACGATGGCTTGGGGATTTAGCACGTTTGCTTAACACCTCCAGGGTTGGGGGCTTGAATCCCGCTGCCGCCCTGTGTACACAGAGTCTGCGCTTTCTCCCTGTGCTGTGGGGGTTTCCTCCAGGTACTCTGGTTTCCAAAGACATGCAGTGTAGGCTGATCAGCATTTCTAAATGATCTGTAGTGTGTGAATGTGTGTGCGATTGTACCCTGAGATGAGTTGGCACCCCATCCAGGGTGTCCCCTACCTTGTGCCCTGAGCTCCCTGGGATAGGCTCCAGGCTCCCTGTGACCCTGTGTAGGATAAGATAGATATATGGATGGATGGAAGGATGGATGAATGGATGAAAGAAAGAAGCTTTTATCCTAAGCAATTTAAAACTGAGCTGCTCAGATGAAGGCTCAAGGGTCAAACAGTGACAGCTTGATGATGCTGATATTTGAGCTCACATCCTTTAGACTGGTATCCTAAAGACTTGACTACACAGCAACAAATGGCCTAGAGTCATTCATTTTTATATAATAATAATAATAATAATAATAATAATAATAATAATAATAATAATAATAAGCGCATCTAAAATCCCAAAGTGGCCGCTTAGTGTATAGAAAGTTCATGGTATTTCCCGCAACGCGTTTCACATTAGTCCATGCGGGCCACTGTACAATGCGTGACGTCACGGAGAATAACAAGGTTTCCTCTTCACACCGTTGCATCCAACCATGTCTATTAGCTAATTAGTCCGCGTAAATTCAACCGCGTTTAGGGGTTATATGAGCTTTATTTCTTAAAAAATAAAATACAATTAAAAAAAACACCAGGCAGAATCGATGCTGTAGTTCAGGAAGCTTGAGCAGCTTAGCCGAGTTAGCATGAGTACTGAGTTAGCTGTGAAAGCTAGCTATGCTAGAAGCTGATGAAACACGTAAGGTGTCAAAGCAAAAGATCTCAGCCGAGGATGTGATGAGAGATTCAGCGCCACACCAGATCAGTAAGAGCTGTCACTGAGCAGTACCAGGAGAGAGAGAGTGAGAGAGAGTGAGAGTGTGTGTGTGTGTGTTACATCCCGGGTGGGATTCAGCGTCTCCGGGTTTGTGGAGGTGTATGGGACGCAGCAGGATGTCGGATTCTCTCCTCCTGACGTTTCAGACTCAGCTCTCCGGGGTGATGGAGACCATCCTGAGATCAGCTCTGTGTGAAATCACCAGGCTGGTGGAGGGAAGCTTCTTAGAGGAGATCGGTCGCGGGAAACAAGACGCGGAAGTTTTGAGACGAAGATTGCAAATCTTGGAAAGTAAACTCGGCGAGAGAGAGAGAGTGAAGAGAGTAAGATGTACAGATTGCGGCAGAACCGGACTCTCCAAGAAGGACACGACTGCGAGAGACCCCAGGAGGCAAAGTGAAGGTCAGTGACCCCACCTGAGCTCCATGTTTCCTACAGTGTTGTATTCTCGAATCTGATTGGTCAGAAGGTGTTGATGAATTTCCTCTAACAGCAGCTCTTAACAGTAGTTCTGTTTGCAGTAGTTACTGTGATTACTGCAGTCGTTATTGTTTGTGTAGTAAACACTAATTCACAGGAACATGCATGCTGAGCTACGTATTCTAATAATGAACTGTTGTTTCGCCAAAGAAAAACATATAAACATCTACATGGTGAAGTCTTCTGTAAGGAGATGTTTATTTAACATTTATGGAAGGAGTCTCCAGTGTCAGCCAAGGTACGTTCACACATACAGAGATTTTACGTTTACATTTGTGGCGTTTGGCAGATGCTCTTATGCAGAGCAACTTACACTTATCTCATTACGTTTATCTGAGCAGTTGAGGGTGAAAGGCCGTGCTCAACGGCCCATCAGTGGCAGATTTGAACTCACGACCTTCTGACCTGAGGTACCACTGCTCTTGCATGATTTTTAACGCTGCCAGTCACCAGTTGCTATAGTAGGCGTTCCTACTATTGGTTGCCATAGTAACATTTATCAGCGGGTGGCACAATTATCCCTTTTGTCAACAAATCGGTTAATCGACGTGTGACAACACCGGTAGTACCGGTATCATGGGGGGGGGGGGGGCGTTGGCGCTCTTCCGTCTTTTCCTCTCGTTATTAAATCGCTACTGAATGCCTGTGCGGCAGTGCGCATTTCACAAGTTTACAGATTTACAGCCTCATTAATGTTTGCAGCTTCCCTAATAACATTGGGTTTAAATCCAAAATATTGCCAAATAGGTCCTTTAACATTTAGTTTTGAAACCAAATCAGAGTTCGTTTATCACTATCTCAAGTGATAAATGAACTTTGACTCCTGCTGATCTGTGCTGCGTCTCGGACTCATTCGGCTCATGCTGAATTTTTATTTGTAGCGTCTGTTCTCTAACTGAACGAAATGATTTTTATTACTATAAAAAAATCAAAATGACATTGGGGGTGGTACCGCGGTGGGCAAGTGATGTAATCGGTTTGAGACCTAACACCGGGAACACAGAGTATCGCAGCAAGCCTACGTTGCGGCGAAAGCGCAAGCGCCGGACTGTCTGGGTCCACGAAGCAATTCGGACTCGCAGGCAACATAGCGGATCGTGGATCACGTGAGCTCTACCGTCTTCACTCCCATTAGTAGTCGCTGTACCAATTCACTCCAAACTTGCATAAAGTTAAACTTTTCTCAACTTTGTCACATCACTGGACATGCCCACATCTAGTCGCCATCGGTCGCTGTCGGACATGTCGCCGGAAGTCGCCAGCTCTCATTGAAAATGAATGGACTCCGGTCACTTTGTCGCTGCGAGTCACTGTACTGTATGTGTGAACGTAGCTTTAGTCAGTCATGACTTGTATGGTTTTTTTTTGTGCGTGCGTCTTATTACCTTCAAGAGAGACGAGAGAGAGAGAGCACTATTTTACTGCTTTAACAGTAAGCAATAATAGGAACTAACTTGTTGAAGAAAACTGAATGTAACTATAAACTGTTAAAAAGTACCTCATCTTCATTAAAAAAATTAATTTGTCATCTTAGGCAAATTTCTGTGGTATTAAAAAGGAAAAAAACATTTCGGGTAGCCTGTAATAGGAAAACAATCACGTCAGGCCGCGTTACAGCACCCAGCCGTGGATTATTTTCCTGTAACTGCGCACCTTGTTGTGTTTTACTCCTCACATATGACACAGTTAATACTTATTCTACATGTGGAATGTACAGCTGAGTGATGTACAGCTCTGTATTGTCGCAGGTGTGGACTTGATTTGTGTTACAAAGGAGGAGGGTGTGTCTGAAGCAGGCAGGAGGATGTGTGAGAAGGGAAGTATATCATCAGGTCAAGAGGCAACGTCAACCATCCCTGACCCTGAACTTAAGGTAGACCTGACTCCTACTATAGTGGAACTGTATGTAAACTATGTTTTATAGTAAAAACTACTATATAAATTACGTAATTGCACACACAGCCACTCCCATTATTGTAGGTTATATTAATAATCACTGACATAACAGGTCATAATGAGGGGTCTTATGTGATTCCTCTGTGATCATATGTGGCAATATAGAAATGTGAAGTAGTTAACTTGAACGTTATTCGATACTGGTGCTGATAACAGTATGACAAAACATGTTTCTAGGTGCACTGGGTCTCCTGTGCCACAAAAAATTATCATCATGTACATTACTTTTTACAACATATATGTACACACTTACCAGGTAAAATGCGGAAACATTATTTCTTCATTTTTTCAAGCTGCCAAAAAAAGAGAGATCTTTATGATGCAAGAGATTAAAACAATATACAGTATATTTATGCATATTAATCATTTTCTTTGCAAGAAATACTTGTCATCAATTCTTTCATATACAGCTATAAAGCAATACAGTTCATACAGTGGCAAGAAAAAGTATGTGAACCTCTTGGAATTTCATGGTTTTCTGAATAAATTTGGCATAAAATGTGATCTGATATTCATCTAAGTCAAGGGTATTGACAAATATAATGTGCCTTAAAATAATAACACAATAAATTCTGATCCCTCATGTCTTTATTGAAAACACTCATTCAACGTTCAAAATGGCAGTGGAAAAAGTAAGTGAACCCTTACAATTAATAACTGGATGACCCCACCTTGGCAGCAATAGTCTCAACCAGGCGCTTCCTGTAGCTGTGGATCAAACCTGCACATGGTTCAGGAGGAATTTTAGCCCATTCTTCCTGGCAGAACTGCTTTAGCTCGGTCATATTCTTTGGAGGTCTCATGTGTATGGCTTTTGTCAAGTCATTCCATAGCATCTCTATTGGGTTGAGGTCTGGGCTCTGACTTGGCCACTCCAAAAGGCCGATTTAGTTTTTCTGCAGCCATTCTGTTGTGGCTTTGCTCCGGTGTTTTGGGTCGTTGTCCTGTCGCATCACCCTACTTCTACACAGTTTCAGCTGACGTACAGACATTCTCACATTATCCTGAAGAATTGTCTAATATACTTGGGAATTCCCCTCAGTGATTGCAAGCTGGCCAGGCCCTGATGCATCAAAGCAGGCCCATATCATGATGTTTCCTCCACCATAGTTTACAGTTGGGATGATGTTTTCATGATGATATGCCATGCCCTTTCTACGCCAGATGTAGTGCTGTGTGGTTTTTCCAAATAGTTCAATCTTAGTTTCATCAGTTCACAAAACATTTTGCCAATACCGCTGTGGAGTGTCAATGTGCTCTTTTGCAAACTTCAGGCGTGCAGCAATGTTCTTTTTAGTAAGCAGTGGCTTTCTTCATGGTGTCCTGCCGTAGATACCCTGCTTGTTCAATGTTTTACGTATTGTAGACTCATGAACAGAGATGTTAGCCAGTTCCAATGATGCCTTCAAATCTTTGGCTGTCATTCGGGGTTATTTCTCTACCTCATTGATGAGTCTTCGATGTGCCATTTTGACTGGGCGCCCACTACTTGGTAGAGTAGCAACAGTCCCAAAGTGTTTCTATTTGTACAATGTTTGCCAAACTGTAGACTGGTGAATTTCTAAAGTCTTTGAAATCGCTTTGTAACCCTTGCCAGCTTTATGTAAATCAACAATTCTTGATCGTAGATCCTCTGAAAGCTCTTATTGGCGAGGCATGGCTCACATAAGCATGTGCTTCTTGTGCAGAGCAAACTCCAAAAGTTTGAGGGGTTTTTATCAGTCAAAATAGCTGTAGTCCACACCTCCAAACTCATTTTCTTAACGAGACTCCAATTAGCTTTTTTGAGGTCATTAACTCACATACTTTTTCCACAAGCACTATGAGGTTTTTTTGGTTGTTCTCAATAAAGACATGAGGGATCAGAATTTTTTTTGTGTTATTATTTTAGACACATTATATTTGTCAATACCCTTGACATAGATGAAGCTCAGATCACATTTTATGACCAATTTATTCAGAAAACCATGAAATTCCAAAAGGTTCACGTACTTATTCTTGCCACTGTAAGTCCTGATGAGAAACCAAATAATTTAATACTTGCCATAAACTACTGTAATGCTGTGTCATTTAACATGCACCTATTATGGTTTTTCAGATATTACCTTTCATGTAGTGTGTTATAGAGCTGTTTGTGAATGTAAAAAGTCTGCAAAGTTTAAAAAATCAAAGCGCGCGACAAACGGAGTTATTGACTCCCAAAAGAAGGAATCGATTCTGAACAGCTGAAATGAGTCGTTAGTAATTCCAGACTTACTTCCTGTACAAACCTACAAAGGTTTGTAACAGAAACCCCACCTCTGCGCTTCATCGGCTGCTCGTGAACAGACTGAGCTGAAACTCATTACGGTAGTGGGCGATTCCTTTTTGAAACACGCTGACAGCGGTAGACCAGTCACAACAGACTGGGACATCTGACCAATCAGAGCAGAGTATGCTCTCTGGAAGGAGGAGTTTAGAATGAATCATTTAGAATGGATCATTTAAGGAGTCGATTGTGACACTGGGGGGAAAGAAAGGTAACGCTGCAGTTTAAATTATGAGCACATTAAAGTGTTTTTTTGACCTTGGAGGCATGTAAATCTATTGTATGAGCCCTCTAAAACACAATTAGGCACGTTTCAAAACCATAATAGGTGCGATTTAACGTCATCTTCTCTTAAAATGTGAAGCTGTCGGCAGATACTGTGATTTAGGAAAGCATCGCAGAACCTGCAGCACTGGGTTAGATGGAAGCGATTAAAGAAGGTTTCCAAAACAAAACAATAATTAATTCGCACTTTTACTGCAATGTTTTTACTGCAAATGTTTCATTCACCCATTCACACACACACACCAATGGTAGCAGAGCTGCCATGCAAGGCGCTAACTTGCCATCGGGAGCAACATGAGGTTCAGTGTCTTGCCCAAGGACACTTCAGCATGTGGAGTCATGTGGGCCGGGAATCGAACCGCCAACCCTACGATTAGTGGACAACCCGCTCTACCACCTGAGCCACAGCCACCCGATGACGGATAATTTTGCACCATGGAACTCAAAACTTACTTAAAAAGTAAATACTCTCCTTATTCGGACTACAAAGACGTAGAAGTAGAACTATATATAAACCATATATTATTATGTGCTTCATCCCAATCAGTAGTATGTATTCATCCCAATCATTTTCTATAAAAGCAGCCTTTGGATGCAAAAACAGCGCTGACCTTTTAATGTATGTACAGTATGTAATGTAGGAGGATGTTATAATCATTGACACAAGACAGATCATGTACGTGATCACTCGCCACCATGCTTTGCACAACTTTGAATATGTACTGTAGTACAAGTTGTTTTGTTTTTTTTAAGTTTCCATAGCTTGATCGTTTGATGTTTGTGCTGCTGCTGCAGTGTTGTCATTTAACATTCTCTTGAACATGAAAGTTGTCAGCAGATATTGTAACATACTGATCATGATCATGGGTTATACCGTTATAACAGTGTGGATTTGAAAGAATGGAATCTCTCTTGTTTTTCAGACTCAAGTGGATGGAGCGAATGTTGGCGGGGCGGTGAAGGAAGAGGTAGCAGAGGCCTCAGGCGTGCAGGTCTTCTCAACGGCACACTCTCACACCACAGCAGATCACAGAGTATCACAGAGCCACAGTGCTGGTGAGACATCAGGCATCCACACATGTCAGCCTGAGCACTGGCTCCCTCAGAGAGACAAGATACCCAGCACCAGTGCTGGGAATCAGGAGTCAGTGAAACAGAAAGCACAATCAAAAAAGCCTGACTCTAAAACAGAGCACCTAGTGCATACATCTCACTCGCAGTCTGAGCTTACGGGGCCTGCGCCATCCTCAGTGTCCCCCACTGTGAACACGCAGGCAGGCACTCCAGAATCAGTGGCCATTAAACAGGAAGTTGTAGTGGTACTTCCCCCAGAATGGGAAGAGTTGGACAGGGCAAGGACAGGGACCACGTCCACGGCAAGCAGGGTAAGTCAGGTACGGGAAGACCTCGAGCACAGAGATCCTCTCCCTACAGGAACGTCTGAGGAAAGACGTGCGGTCTATCCAGTACCATGTGGTAAGGAAAGCCTGTCGTCTCAGGTCACACAGCAACTCGGCATGCTGGGTAAAAAACAGCCCAAACCTGCTGAACACGCTAGTGTGCTGCCGTCAAGTTCTACCACTGTGAACGTGTCCAGAGGACATTCGCTCCACAAGAGTCCTCCTCTGCCTAAACCCTCTCAGGCACTTCCACAACTCCAGCGCGCCTACGCAGATGAGAGAGCTGTCGGTACCTTGCAGTCTGGAAGAAATATCCCACAGGCGATCGGCGTTAGGACTCATGGCCACGTTGGGCACCATATGGTGAGGACACCGCACATCTGCTCGCAGTGTGGAAAGGGCTTCTCGCACCTCTGCCACCTGAGAGCTCACCAACAGATCCACACCGGAGAGAGGCAGTTCTGCTGCGGACTGTGCGGCCGCAGTTTCACCAAACTCAGCAACCTGAAAGCACATCGCAGGGTCCACACGGGAGAAAGACCCTACATCTGCATGGACTGTGGAAAACGGTTCACGCAGAAATGCAATTTAAAAAGACACCAGAGGATTCATTCTGCTCACCTGTGACAACTGGTTTAGTGAAGATCATCTGCCTGACTGTGCTTGCTAAAGCGTAAAGAGGTTTTGTGGTTATAGTGTGTAACTATTCTATTGTGCAGCTGTCTCTTGTTTTGTATATGGGTGTGTGGATAATTGGGCTGGGCGATATGGCCAAAAATATCATCACGATATTTTTCTTCATATCATTCGATACCGATATTTATCACGATATACATTCACATTTGTACATTGCCCATTTTTTCTGGAATTTCCAAGTTGCCAGCCATAGTACTTTGAAAAGAAAGAAATAGAAATCCTAAACAGTCAGAACAGTATCTTCAAAACTGCATTGTGGGCCAAGAGACAGTCAAAGCAAAAGGTTAAAATATTTTATAGAGTTCATCAATTCGAGTGCAGTTGGATATGAATATTAAAAGATATGATCATCGTTTTTAAAGCTTCATAAGAGCAGTCTGGTATTTGAATATGTTTTCAGATATATGTATATTTATATATCTAAGAAGGAGGCCTTGTGACCTTGTGAGGAACGATACTGTATTGAGGTCCAGGGGAGAGAAAATGTAGAAAAGCTTGAGTGGACCATTGTTATATTTTCCTTAAAGTGAGAAAGACATGACTGTCTATTACTATAGTCATTTTACTTGTCTTTACTTGTCATCCATGACATCTCTGAATAATGTTCAAGTTAGAAGGGAGAAAGGTTATGGTATAAAGGCACTCTGGAACCACATTAACTTGTGCAGCATATCATGTCCAGTCACGTGTTGGGAAAATAGGCAACATGGGCTTATATGCAATCTGAGGGGGCCTCCGACCAATCGTCTGCTCGCAGAAGAACCGCTCAATGCGTTTCCCTTAATAAGATGTAATAAACGAGAAGGCGGTGCAACCGCAGAAGCAGTCCATCTGGCGCATGATGACGCAGAAGAAAGGTTCCGCTGATGTTAGTCTAAAGGTAGGATATAGTCTAAATATCCATACTTCCTCAAAAGCTTATCATCGATATAGTGGATTTTTTTTATCATGATAAATATCAAGATCGTTTTAGCGCCCAGCCCTAGTGAATAACTTCTCCATGTCTTTTCCATATATGTAAGCAATATCGTGCTCAAGACCATGCATAGTGTAGTCTTTTTCCGTAAGTCATACAATGTCATGAAGTGGCACCACTATGAATTATGAATAAAGGACCTTTTTTCATAGTTTATTTATCTTTGTGAGTTTTGAGATTCAGTATTAGATACCAGGAACTACAGCAAGCAGGGTTAACGAGTGGACTCTAAAGAGTATTCTTTAAATGCTCAAAACTTGTTTTGAATTTATTCAAATGAAGAATTTTCTTATGATTTACATTCTGTGCTTTCCCAGGAGAATATTTTACTCATTGCTGGATTGCAAAACAGTCCCTCATCCAAAAATATCCGACCAACGGCAATCTTGTAGTCAGAAACCTGCAAGGTCGACCAACTTTGTATTGTGTGCTAGTGAGTTCAAATCCTGTAAGACTGACATAGGGTCATGGTTTTAGCTTCAGCTGCTGTGCTTTAAGCTTGGACTGCACTGTGAGGCCCAGGTAGCAGTAGTGCAGACATTCTGGAGCTGAAAGCCTCTAAGTACTGCCCCTGAAGCCTAGTTCATACTACACAAGTCGTTCTGCAAATCGATCTGTCTGGCGTCGTCAACTGCCGATTGCTCGCCAAGTTGCCTCCGATCAAAGGGTTTTTGTTGCCGAGCAATCGGCGCTCGCCAATCGGCAGTCGATCGTTATGTGTGAACTACTCATTGACGCATCAAAGAGGCTCGTTGAGGCATCAGCGATGCCAGACAGATATTTGGCATGCTAAACATCTGGAGCTGGCGGGCGACTCCACACCCTGTAATGTGAAAAGTGTCGTCACTGGCAGTGATTGCGGCAGCGAGCTACAGCCAATGAGAGAGCAAGGCATGGGGTGAGGTCACCGTGAGGAAGGGAAACCCACGAAACCTTTTTAGTCACCTCCAACTCTCTCTGTAGCACACCCAATCCCTGCTGCCCGTGTGCGCTAATCCAGTGGTGTTCAAAGTGGGGGCCGGCAGGGGGCGCCCGGGGGGCCTCAGCAATTTGGTGTGCCCAGCCCTCCCTCTAGTATGTTTTCTCTTTCTCATTCTCGGACAACCACACACACACACACAATCAATTCCTAATGTAATGTAAAGATGTAAGATGTAATTATTAATTTAAAAAAGGGGGATATATTCAGAAGTCTGTATTTTTAATGTGTTTTAAAGACATCTTGCAAAAGGGGGGGCCTCAGTCAAATGTTAATGCCATTTGGGGGTCCTTGCCCTAGAAAAGTTTGGGAACCCCTGGGCTAATCCATTCTTTCACCCACTTTCTTTGACTTTTCCGTTTTGGGGTTTCTTCAGCACAAATCATCGTGCAAACAGCTCGCACCGCTCGTTTCTGTCCTACACCGATCTTCAAATATACAACTCCTGTTTCGTGCGTGGTTTTTTCATGTCATATATCCATGTGGCTTCTTGCGTGTGTTTTTCGTGACAAAACGTAGTTTGGACACCAGATAGAGTCGTTCGGTGACAGTCATTTGGTGTAGTGTGTGACCCCCCTGTCGCCGAGCAATCACGTAGGATGAACACCACAACGACTTCATGACTCCCGATTTACAAGAGAGCAAGTCGTGCAGTGTGAACAGCACGGGGATCTGCCAACGTTGAAAGTCGTGTAGTGTGAACTAGGCTTGAACAGGACATGCTCCTCATAGAGTGGCATGTAATGGAAATTGCCAGGCGGCCAGCCCACCTGTAGACTGAGGTGATCATGTTTACCACCCAGGGGGCTAGTCTCTGTTCACATATTTTCTTGTGTCTTCACCCCATGGCAGATAGACAATTGGTCTGATGATCACGTCACCACCGTCCTTTCCAAATCCTACCATAGGTTTGTACTGGGCATAGCATGGAATGCTCTGCAGGTTCTGCAGATCTCCTATTTTACCACATCACAAATGTGTTCTGTTGGATTCAGATCCCATGACTGGGATGGCCAATGAAGAAAACTGAAATCACTGTCATGTTCATGAAACCAGTTTGAGTCAACTTTTGCTTTGTGACATCATGGTGCATTTACATGCTGGGAGTATCCATTAGGAGATGGGTAAATTGTGCCCATGAAGGGATGCACATGGTCAGCAACCATGCTCAAATAGTCAGTGGTGTTCAAGCAATGATTGATTGGTATTAACGGGCCCAATGTGTACTAAGAAAACATTCCCCACACCTTTACACCACCTCCACCAGCTTGGACTGTTGACACCACTTGCGTTGGGTCCATGGATTCATGCTGTTGGTGCCAAATTCTGACCCTACCATCTGTATGCCTCAGCAGAAATTGAGATTCATCCGATCAAGGTACATTTTTCAGCTCTTTTGAGTTTTGGTGAGTCTGGGTCCACTGCACAACGTTTCTGTCCACAGAACTGACATTCACTAGAAGTTTTTTTCTTTCTTACACCATTCTGAGTAAACTCTAGAGCAGGGGTGTCCAATGTTATCCAGAAATGGGTGGTATGGATGCAGGTTTTCATTCCAACTAAGCAGGAGCCATACCTGAGTCTATTGAAAGCCAAGCTCAACTAATTAAACAGGTTGAATCAGGTGTGGCTCCTACTTATTGTGAATGAATCCTCACCCACACTCACCCTTTTGCAGATAAAGCCGGGTGATTTTTAATAGTCCTTTGTGACCGTTGCTCGTCAATCTGTATGAACATGATCCCCGCTGTAAGCCATGTCACACTGTAGAATCTCAGTCGTCTTTAATGCCAGACTGTACGACAGTCAAGACGCGAAAAACGGATGCATGCAAGAAAACTCGTACGGAGTAAGAGAAGCCACACTACTGTACATTACTGTGCCTCAAATCTTCTGACACTCAGAATTTAATCGGAGGAAAAATTTGATCGCAACGGCCATTAATCGGGGAACACGTCAACCTAGCAATCAAAGTCTACAGATTTTGGCCTAGGATTATAGGAATCTTTTAGGATTCTCAAAATTTGTCTCAGACGACCAAACCATGGCCAGAATCGCACAGTGTGAACCCGGTTCAAGATTGGACACCCCTTCTCTAGAGACTGTAGCGTTTGAAAATCCCAGCAGTTTCTAAAATACTCATATCAGCCCGTCTGGCACCAACAACCATGTCAAAATCACTGACATCACATTTTTTCCCCATTCTGATGGTCGATGTGAAGACCACCCAAAGCCGCTGCCATGTATCTGCATGCTCCTAAGCCTTGCGCTGCTGCCACCCAACAATTACATGAATGTGTATGTGTACAGGTGTTCCTTCTAAAGTGTTCGGTGAGGTGTGTTTTTTTTATTTTTTATTTTTATATAATGATTTATTTTTTGAGAAAAAATTTGTACACCCCTGATGTGTATGTTTATTGATTCTCCACACCAGCAGATGTCAGTACAAGGACAATATTCAACACCTTCAATAAAAGACCTGCAGTTCACCGTCTGAGTGCTGGATCATCTCTCTATGCATGTTGTAAGTTAAATGAACGGTTGAGTAATTCGTTTGCGGTTTCTGTTTTTCTTTCGTGAGCTTAACGCACGCTGAGTTGATTAGCATGAAGGTAAACGACTCGTAGCGCGGATATACGGACAGCGAATGCTCGAAGCTAAGCTGCTAACTTGTTGGCTAACGTTAGCATTCTTGAACGCGCTGTGTTTGTAGAGAGAACACTAGCAGGGCTCGGTGTAATAACGCTGTTATGATAATACATGAACACTATGGTGGACTCATGACTGCGTTCAACACCACAGACGTCTGAAATAAGTAGTTGTTCAAAATGGAGAGCTGTTTCGTTTTAAGTGCCGCACCGAGACGATATGTTTTTATTTATTAATATCTCACTAACATACAAGTTCAGGTAGTTATATAGCTCAATGTTTTTACAAGGTGGCGTCCAGAGAAGAAATAATTCAAGCGTGTACAAGGTTAAATCATTGGAAGGAAAACCTCTTATGACTGTAGAGTCGAATGAAACTGAAACGTTGCAAAAATATTTTTCACACAGCCATTTATTTAACAGCGATGAGACCAACACACTGACACTTTACTCCCGAGATCCTTTGCGCTGTTGATGGGGGAAATGGCGGCTGAGTTTACCCCTCAGTATAGGTCATGTTCAAGTACGAAGTACATTAACATTGCAGTTTGTAAGAGTTAGTGCTGACAAAAATAAATAAACAAACAAACAAACAAACTCTGATACAAGTTTCATGTTTTTATGTCGACCTCTGGTAACATAAAGGCAATAGCTTGTGCATTTGAGGTCATTTGCATTTGTAAATAAGCCTACTTTACAAAATCAGTCCAAGTGAATAGAAACTACTTCTTAACCCTGTTCATGATTTAACCTTGGAGACTTGTTCATTTCCGAGATTTTCTGACCGGAAAGAACATCTACTGCATCCCATTTCGCCTCCTTATGCTATGTACTAAAACGACAGTATGTACTCTTTTTGTGAAGGAGCAAGTACATACTTTGAGTGTGTAGTAAAAGAGTATGGAAGTACTGGGACACTTGCAAGTACACGTCATGTAAGGGAAGAGAACGTTGTTGCCGAGTTACGCCCACTAAGTACGTTTAGATGGACAACAATACTCCGATATTAACCCGATTAAGACAATACTCCAATTGAGAAACTACAGTGTAAACAGCGATTATTGATGACCTTAATCCGACTAAAGTCATACTCGAAGTAAACACAAATTGAATTAAGACATGTGGAGTATTCCTGTTTTAGTCGCATTATGGAAGTGTATTACAGACATGTACACACCTTAATCATGCTAGTAACGTCGTGTGAGAGTTTTCACCGCATTTATGTGACAGGACACGATCACACACGGCAGTGCACAACCGTTTGATGGCAAACAAGAGAGCACGACTGCATCCGAAACCGCGTACTTGCCTACTATATAGTAGGTAAGTACGCGGTTTCGGACACAGCATGTAGCTTCAATCATTCGTCTATTTGCACGTACAGCATGACAAATAATTAACTGCACTCGAAGCTTTTGTAAAATTAAAAATGAAACACCCAAAACTGTATACGATACCATAACGAAGACGAACTGTATATCAATACGTGAAATTCTGGAGGGAACGTCGGACGGCGTAGCGCGGTGACGTAATGACGTGTAACGTTAATCAATCTATGTTCTATAACATGTAAAACGGGAACAGGAAAGGAATATTCTAAAAGCAACTCATGTAAACACCTTAATCACAATATTGTCTTATTCAGAATAAGGTCAATAATTACATTACTGCTGTCCATGTAAACATAGTCATTGTCACCGTAAACAAACTCCTTGTTGCATTTCAGCTTTTCTTCATTTATTATCCCTTAGATCATTTCATTTACCATTCCCTTGATGTATTTTTCCACATTTCATTTACACCTCTCTAAAATAAAGCATCAGGGACATTACGCTCGTTTCACATGTTTTCAGGTTGAATTTGGCGAAGCAAACCGTCACAAAACTCCTCCACCGCCGCGCAAGGAGTTGTGGGCCGTATTAGCTGGAAAAGTGTCCATGCATCCACACTCCGAAAATCTCCCAGAAATAGTAGATCATACGCAAAACTTTTGGTACTCATTTCAACATATTATGATTTGGGACACACTAACTCTAATCTCGGGTGCTATTAAGGGAGGATAGTAGGTGAATTGGAACGCAGCAGTCATCTTCAGTTTCGAAGCATTATTAGTGCACTTGGTATGACGGTTCATTTCATGGGAAAGTAGCTAAAGCATTCTCAAAAAGTAGCCAGGTGATATCATAGACTAATTTGCATATTCATTGAATCATTATTGTCATTTTTTTACCAATATGTGTTTATATGAAACATTTCTTAAGACAAAATAATTCAAACCAAGAAATGCAAATGAAGCTGTGATAATGAGTAATTGGGACATAGACACAAGGAAACCATTATGGATGGTATAACTCGCTTTTACTACATGTAAATATAACCAATAAGAGAGTTTAAAGGAAGAAAAAAGCAGTGTTGGTGGGACAAACAACGTGGTCAATGATTGGTTGTTGGGAACAGTCGGGATCAATGATTGGTCCTTGGAAATAATGGTGATTGGTTGTTGGAAACATTCGTGATGATTAGTAATTGGTCATTGGGAGCAATGATGATAGATGATTGGTCTTTGGGAACAGCTCTGATCAGTAATTGGTCACTGTGAACATTTCCTAAATAGTAATTCACTTTGGATAAAAGCGTCTGCTAAATGAATAAATGTATAAATGTGAACAATGCTGATCAGTGATTGGTCATTGTGAACATTGGTGATGGGTGATTGGCCATTGGGAACAGCTGTGATCAGTAATTGGTCAATGGGAACAATAGTGATTGGTTATTGGGAACAGTCATGATGAGTAATTATATCTTGGCAACAATGGGGAACACTGATTGGTCATTGGGAATACTTAGGATCAGTAATTGGTCAATGGGAACAATGGTGATAAGTGCTCGGTCACTGGGAACATAGGCTTGTGCAAGCACAACTCAGTGAGGCTGAGCACGTTAGTGGTCAGTCAGTTGAACCTGCTCTCTCAGCTGTGACTGTTGCTTTCAGCCTCTACAGATGGACGCTTCATTGAGTTTTCACTGTGCAGTGTGTAGTCTTTATAGGGAGTAAGCTGCTTTATAGTGGTCACACTGTGTGGGTACAGCGCTATGCACAGACTCACTTCACACGTTCGTGTACTCCTGGGGGCAATGTATAGAAGTGAATCAAACTACACACACTTATTTAATCACGCATTACAGATAATTAGATAATTGACTGGAAGGTAGTTTGTCAGGAAAGATACTGATGAACTTTGATTTAAACCTCAGACTCTGTTAGTGATAGCTGTTGGTCAGACTCAACTAGGTGTCATACATTATTGTTAAGAAATATATTGTTAGGGTTTTGTTTTTTTTTAAAAAAATATAAAAGATACATTATAAACAAACAAGCTGTTTCTGGTTTGTTTTTGTTTTTTTTTTGGGAAAATGAAATAGTTTGTTAATAAACTGTTCATGCTGACAATATTGAAGCTAATGTGCTTACTGTTTAAATAGTAACTAATCACTCCTATGTTTTTCTCAGGTCTTGTGAGTTGAATGCAAAATCTCCAGCCGGTTTCTGCTGAAGGTGTAGCACAGCAACAAGACGGAAAGATGTCTGACGCCCTCGTCGTCACCTTCCAATCCCAGCTCTCTATCGTCATGGAGACAATTCTCAAGTCAGCCATGATTGAGATCACCAGGCTGGTGGAAGACAGCTTCATAGAGGAAGTGGCACGTGGCAAGCAGGAGGTGGAACTGCTTCTGCGCAGGCTGCAGTTTTCTGAGAGCAAACTGAAGGAGAAGGAGACGAGGGTACGATGTACAGACTGTGGAAGAGCCACAGCCAGTGGAGAGAGGACTACGGAGAAACCAGCAGAGACACTCACAGGTTAGGAGTATTCTAATGCCCCTTTTTATTAAAACAGGGTCATATTCAGAGTTCAAGAATTAGGTTATCATCACATTTATAAGTTTAGAAGATATGTCAGTAGAATGTTGGGAAAGTTTTCCGTATCCAAATAAAATTTTCTGGCCGGCCCGTTCTCATTATCGAAATTGCAATATTTTCAATTCTGTCTTGGGAAAGAGACGGCTAACATGCTTTCTCTGAGACACAAAAGCATGGATAATTTATATGATTATTAAGTTCATAATGTCTTATTTAATTGTTTTTGTTTAGTATCACCCTGAAAAAGCATTCCATTTACTTGAAACATGCATTTCAGGCTGAAATATTGTGCACACAACAACTGCTTTAATATCACACAAGGAAAAAAAAAGTGCAAAGTGTGAAGTCTGTAGATAATTCTGAGGTCTTAATGATGATATCATCACTGATGATCTATTTACAATCAATAGCTTCATGAAACATTCTCATTTGCTCTGTGACAGAGATCGATATTTTTTTTTCCCCTCTTCTAGGTGAAGATGCTCTATGCTTCAGGCTTAGCTTGAGGGAGCAGTCTGAAAAAAGGCCTCAGTTCAGTGAAGTCTGGAGGTCTACAG
The DNA here is from genome assembly GCF_023375685.1 of Ictalurus furcatus. Lineage (NCBI taxonomy): Eukaryota > Metazoa > Chordata > Actinopteri > Siluriformes > Ictaluridae > Ictalurus > Ictalurus furcatus. The sequence goes on along the minus strand of NC_071257.1, from coordinate 27,848,504 downwards.
AGAGTCTGGACTCCTACAGAACTAGAGAAACGCACAGTGATAAAGAGAAGAACATAAACGTGCTTGAAAAAAGAGGGAAGCAGGAATCCACATCTACTCCAGAAGTGCAACATCCTCAGTGCATCAATGCACCGGTCACAAGGACCCTCGAGGCCTGTAGCAACCCCAAACCCAGAGAAAGTCACTGCAAGACACCTGTCATGGACTTCACTCCAAGTAAAGACATTGACTTGGCCCAGTCTCGAACCGTTCCAAGTGCTACAGAGGAAGACGGGGCACGCGAGTTGGCACCGTCTCCATCGTATCCCACTGTGAAATCTGAGCGCCATCCCGATCCGGTCGCTATTAAAGAAGAAGAAGAGATGTTCCCAGTGTGGGATTGCGGAGATGACTGCGCTCCTGCAGAAACAGACCAGAATCTCGCCGGATCCTGGAGTCGAGATGAAACACAGGTAGATAACTTTCCAAATCTAACTGCTCTCAACATGCCAGATCCATCATCACATTTAATGTCCTATTCAGTGAATTGTAACACAGAGTTATCACAAGGCATCAAGGCTGAGCCTAGTGAGTCAGTCACCACAGAGCTGGTTCACCTTGCTTTGGCTCCCATGCCTGAGGGATCCAGTTCATTTGACCATAATGAAAATGGACACTTGTTTGGTCCAGAAAGTCTTTTGAGTCATCCAGAGCTTTGTCTAGGTGAGAAACTTTTCCTCCCTTTCCCCCAAAGCGAACACCTTCCAATTCCCACTGAAAAGCCACACTATGGAAAAGCGTTTGCTCAAGTGGCTCAGCTGAAGGTTCACATGCTAACACACCAAGCGAGCAAACCCCTGAAGTGTCCCCAATGTGCCAAAACATTCGCTCGTGATTTTGAGCTGAAGGACCACCAGAAGCAGCACTCCAAAGAAAGGCCTCACGTCTGCCCAGACTGCGGCAAAGGCTTCACGCGCTTCAGCAACTTCAAGCAGCATCAGAACATCCACACGCGCGAGAAGCTCTTCAACTGCACCCACTGCGGCATGAGGTTCAAAAGATCCACTCACTTGAGAATCCACCTCAGGAGACACAGCCGAGTGGGGAAGAGTTGTCCTTGCCGTCAGTGCGGGAAGACGTTTGTGTGCCTCAAGCAGCTGAAGGGCCATCTGCTGAAAGTGCACGGGACGGAAATGAACTGAATCGCACCTTCCAGTCCACAGATCTCCACATGCATGACCTGAACAGTCCCTTCAGTCTGTCTGTCTGAGCTTGCCCTTGCTTCAGTTTTATGTCTCAAAATGAGCAATTACAGAAAACACAGAGTAGGTACAGAATTCTGATGTAATAATAAACCATAAACCTTTTTTTTTTTATTAACACTTCTTTTCTGAATAAATAAAAATAGTTTCACTAAACACGCTAATGATAAACACGTGAAAAGCCTGATGTTATTTGTATTCTGAAGAATTTCACTTTGAGTTTCACGCCTGGTTTGTCTTACTTCTTGTGAGCGGGGACTTTTTCTCCAGAAAGTACACTCTTACAATTAGAAGAGCCAGAAGTGGTTCTTTAGCTATTTTTGCATCCAGGAAAAAATCCCTCAGCACAATTTTTTTTAAATGTATACAATAGTTTATTAATTCATCTTCAGTAAGCTTCGGATCCAAACCCTGTCCTGAAAACATGAGGCAGGAATACACCCTGGATGGGACACCAGTCCATCACAGCGTGCACACACACACACACACACACACACTCATTCTCACAAACGGTGGCAATTTAGAGTTGTCACTCCACCCACTGGCATGTTTTTGGCAGGTGAGAAGAAACCGAAGGAAACCCGGACGCACACGTGGAGAACGTGTGAGACTTCACACAGACAGTAACTTGAGCTCCATCAGCCGAGGAGCCTGGCTGTGTGAGATGGCAACCCAGTGTGTGCAATGATATTTGACTCTATTGGAAGTATAAAGCTTTTTGTTTATTCACTAAAATATTCAAAATATTTTTATTTATAGACCTTCTTTTTCGTGGGGTTATTAAGGTGTGGATTAAACCCACTGAATTCATGTGACCAGACTAATATCTTTAAATCGATAATAATATAGAGCTTTTTCTAATGGTAAGTTGTGATTTTCTCAGCTGTAACCCAAGCGTAAAAAGTCGTGGCTCCACTGACTATGGACTTTCCCCAGACCCCACCTTGATACCCATGGCTTTAAAGTAACGGACCAGAAAAGAACCTTTTTATTTAATTAAAGACCGTTTTGGTCCACGAGTCTTTAGATCAGTGGTCACCAACCCTGTTGTTGATCTACCTTTCTACAGGGTTCATCTCCAAACAAAATCTAACACACCTATTTTAGCTGATCAAGAACTTCTTACAGCAGTGATTAGATTGTCAGGTGGGCACGATTACGGTTGGAGCTAAATGAATGTCTTCATGAAGGTAGATTTCCAGGAACAATGTTGCTGAACACTGCTTTAGACATTTGTTGCTACAGTAAACTAAATAATCATTTTTCCGCCACAGATTTCATTTTTCATAATGCTAGCATTTCAGATGGGATTTCTTCCCCCATCCATTTTCCATGGCACCAACCGAAATGGTTCTTCTATGGCATTGCTCTAAAGAGCCTTTCCCAACATCTTTATTTCTAATACTGTATCAGGTGTGAAATTATTCTACACATCGATCTCTATTCTGTTGAAAGATGCTTTTTAACCAAAGCAACTTTCTGAGGCAGAAATGCTGTGATATAGGTTTCCACCAAGCGAACAGAAACAAATGTGCAGGAGACGTACCGCAGAAGAACCGAGAGCATCACAGCTAATTACACCCACAGACACAGGACTCCTGCGTAGACATAAATCAGAGGCAGATTAGAGCTCAGGGTGTTCACAAGTGCTCTCAGAAGATAATAATATAATTATTATTAATATCAATTGTCTGGAAGGTTGCATGGGAATCTGCAGAGTGAAGATCATGATGAACTGTGTTGTGTTCCAGACACTTTACTGCAGAAACCCTTTGAACTGTTCATGTAATGTGCTTGTTTGTTTTTTTGAGGTGGGTTTTCATATCAATCTGAAGATTGAGCATAAAGCTAAATCCAGAGCTGCACAATTAATGACCACTATTTTTGGCTTTTTCAATAAAATATAATCAACTGCTGAGCTTTGCTTAAAAAAACACACAAAAAAAAAACGATCTCATTGATTAACATTAGTTAAGTCATAATATCAGGTTGTTTATTTATTTATTGTATAAAGATAATGTGTTTTCACTTCCTGTTTGCTTGCATGCTGTGCTGGCATATTTATGTATTCATTCATTTTGAGGCTGACTGTGTTTCTGCTTGGCGTTTATTTTTAAAAGAACAGTCTTCTTTTGAATTTAGGGATGTGACGGAAGATAAGATTGTACAGTGTACAGTATGACCATTTTTGTCGTTGTTGTTGATTTAAATGAGAAACGAATCAATTGTAATAAAGCTATTTTGCTCCTAAATTGGCTGAATAACTGTGATAAATAAGCAGGATTTCAACCTGGAGTACAAGAACTGATTACGTTTGTAATGTAGTCGTTATCTTGCGGCCCCTAGCGAACTCCATTAAGCACCGATGGTGTGTTTTGTGGAGCTATACCACAAGTAAACCGATGAAAAGGAACTTGGACGAACAGCAAACTGCTGATGTCTGTCTGCAGCCGTTAGGTTGGTAATGCTGCGGAATTAAAAGGCATCTCGGCTCATTTTAGTTTAAGACTAAGTGTAATTGAAACGAGGCTAACATTCTTCTACCAAAAAAACAAATCTGCTGTAGAATCTATACAAACGGGGTTAAGTCAAGATTACGTATCCTAAAATATTTGAATACAGGCAAATGAATATACTTGTACTTTTACTGGATATTTGACCATGCTTTTTATTTCTTTCTTTTTACAGTGATACTCTTTCCACATCTATTTGTGAAAAGATGTTTTTGTTTTATGCATATTTAATGTCGTGCGATGTTTTTAAGCTCACCGGAGATACTCCTTTCGACAAACAAAGAAAGCAGAGTGAAAGATCGTTGTAATAGTCTGTGCTTTGCACCTCAGCAACAGCAGGAGACACTAATGCTCTTCAGACTTTCTAAACTCCATTCATTCGATTCCTGCGGTCTGTCGTTTATCTGTGAGCTTTGCCTCCTCTCCTGTGTTCACCGTCTCACCAAGTGGCTGACCTTCATGTGAATAGAAATGAAATAAAAATAAAAGTTTTTTCATCCTATTGTTTGCCTCAGCTTCCTGCCTGGTCCATCGTGTTCAAGGCATGAAAGCACGTTTTCTGAACGATAATTACAATTTTTCAGATTCAGTCACAACTCATGAGCAGGCTTTGAAGCATCATTTAAGTAGCACAACTTTTTGAAGTTGATGAAAAGTGCCTGGATGTGCTTCCAGAATGTTCCAGAATCGAATACTGACTCAGTTTTGTGCATGTATGTATGTGTGTGTGTGTGTGTGTGTGTGTGTGTGTGTGTTGTAGATGACCCAAATGCATCCTGAAACTTCTCCGACAGACTTGGTCAAAATGTGCACCATAAACAGACAGAGAACATTCAGTGTAAGTTCTCGTTTCCATTACATTGCAATTATTTTTGGTGTTTATATAAATAATAATCAAATTATTTTTCTCTCTCCTGTAAGCAGGTGGTGGCCAGAGAGATCCTGACCCAGTTCCAGGTTTGGCAGCGGGCCTGCTACAGTAGAAACATTGAATGGGGCCCAATTACAGCAAAGGTTTTACCTGTTATGTTTTCTATTGAATATAATACAGTGTCGTGCATAAGTTTTCACCCCCCTGAACATTTTCTGTATTTTGTCACGTTATAGCCTCAAACCGAAATGGACTTTGTTGAGATTATATGTAACAAATTAAGTGGTTGATTAATTGTATAAGTATTCCCCCTTATTGCTGCGAACCCCCTAAACCAGTTGCCATTAGAAGTCAAATGATTCGCTGAATGGAGTCTACCTATGCTTTATGTAAGTCGTCAGCTGTCCGGTTTCAGTGAGCCTGTGCCCACAGTAGAGTCAGATTCCCCCCCCAATTGTTTACATCATGTATGATGTAAACAAGCTCTTGAGACCTGTACAGTCATGGGAAAAAGAAAACACACCCTCCTTCAATTCGATACTTTTATTTATCAGGGCCTGGATAACAAATAAACAACCTCCTGTCACCAAAAAAACAGCCCAGACTGCTAAAAGTTCAGTTTTCTTAGAAGTAGCCACACTTCTTGATAATTAACTGATCTTGTGCATTTCATTAGTAACACCTGGCTGCTAATTACTCTCGTAATGATTGTGGAAATAGGAAGGGTGTTTTTATTTCTTCCCACCTTGTTTCTGAATGTTGGTTTACTTTGTGGGGGAAAACAAATGACTGCATATTGAAATCTGTCGTGTGTTTTATTTTCTTGTCGCCTGAGGTTATTTGTTTGTTAATAGAAGTTGGTGAGGACCATGCAATTGTTATTTAGGCCCTGATAAATAAAAATATAGAATTGAAGGAGGATGTTCTTTCTTTTTTCCCTTGACTGCATCTGTATTATTTTGTGCATTGTGATGCTGCCAGACGATGGCTGATTGGAAAACTGGATGAATGAGCATGCATAAAGTTGTGTGTCTGTATGCTTTCAGATCATTTCTGCTTTACCGTATTTGTCTGGGAGGGAGACGGAGGTGATTGTGCGCTGTACTAAAATGCTACATAATCGCAGGGATTACCTCCGTAGGAGAGCAAAGGTAATGCACAAATATATTTGCAATCAAAATTATTCAACCCCCATTGCAAATCAGGTTTATTATCAAAATAAACTGGAGGAATCATTATAAAGTGCATTTGCAGTTGAATTTGGGGAAACCACTTGACGCATTCGTTGTGTTGAACTATTTCAATTGCTTGTGTTTGATTTGTTCATTGCAAACAGCTGAAAGTCTGTACATTTTGGCAATAAACCTGATTTGCAATGTGGGTTGAATCATTTTGATTGCAACTGTAAACATAAGTACATTTCTCTTAATGCACAGTGGTTTTACTTTATAGAAGACACAATTCTAGTTGCACTGAGTAAAAGTACATGTTGCTTATTGTATATGCATAATTTCATACACTGATCAGCTATAACATTAAAACCACTGACTGGTGACGTGAAGAACATTGATTATCTCGTTACAATGACACCTGTTAAGGGGTGGGATATATTACTGGGTCAGAGCATCTCCAAAACAGCAGGTCATGTGGCGTGTTCCCAGTATGCAGTGGTTAGTACCTACCAAAAGTGGTCCAAATAAGGATAACCGGTGAACCGGCGACCGGGTCATGGCTCACTGAAGCGCATGGGGAGAGATTAGCCCATCTGGTCCAATCCCACAGAAGAGCTACTGTAGCACAAATTACTGAAAACGTTAACGTTGGCTATGACAGAAAAGTGTCAGAACACACAGTGTGGGATGTTCTGGACAAACAAGTCAGATCCATGGAGACCCCACCTCACAACTTGCAGGACTTAAAGGAGCTGCTGCTGACGTCTTGGTGCCAGAAACCACAGCACACCTTCAGAGGTCTTATGGAGCTGTTTTTGGCAGCACAAGTGGGACGTACAATATTAGGCAGGTGGTTTTAATGTTATGGCTGATCAGTGTATATTCATGATATTTGTATTTCAGCTCAAAAGATGAATATGAGGCAAGAAAATGTACTGTGCTTCAGCCTCTGTTCTTCTGATATAAATACTCATGTAATGAATATCGACCAAAGATCATTTGGTCATTGCATATTATATAAATACATCGTATAAATTCCACCTGGAGTTCCCCCATATAAGCACTTCAGACAGAGAGGAGTCTTCATTTAAGCTCAGTAGAAGCAGAAACAGTGGAAACAGCTTGTGGCATCTGTCTAGCTGGAATAAAAACGCACAACCCCTCTGGCCCTTTGTGGATAAGATTGAAGACTTAATCCATGTGACCTTTGATGATATAATTATCAGTTTCCTCGCGGGGAAGGAAAGGATGACGGGGATCTTTCTTTCCATCTTCATTATTCAACACACCAGCTCATCAGGTGTTTTCACAGTTCCAAATGTTCTCAACAAACCTGTGTGTGCAGTAGATTTAAAACGATTCAGTGCCAGATGTACTAAATACCGGCATCTGCTTTCCTAGTCTTGTCATGGTAGTATTTGTAGTATTGTCATGCTGCAGGCTGTGACTGAGAATGATCTAAGCCATCACTACAACAGTAAAATATGATTACAAGGGGGTAAAAACAAACGACACTGCTTATTTTTATCCACAGGACGCAACTCTGGAGAGAAACAGTTTACCTATGGGACAGAGATATCTTCTTCAGCTTCACAGTGGAGACGTTATACAACATGTCTAACTGTAAAGAAGATGCTCTTTTTACTCGTGTTCAACTATTTATAATCTGTTACTCTATGTTGTATTTATTGTCATTTATTTACTTTGCTTTTTGTTTTGTTTTTTGTACATTGAAGTGAAATGTCTTCCCATTTTTAATTTATATTTGTCTTCTATAACAAATTTAGAAAAAAAAGAAACGTTCTATGACTTTTTGGATTCTTTTATTATTTATGTGTAATTTAGTACATTTCACTACTATACATACAACTTTATGAGCAAAAGAATAAAACTCAGACACACATGAACATGTAGTGATTTCATACTTCACTTTTTCCTTCATTTCTAATGTTGATTTAATGTTGGAAAACCGTCCAAGAGCAACGATGAGTTCAAACGTCAGTTGAGTAGAATCTGAATTGCAGTTTTAGTTTGGAATGTGCTCTGAAATAGCTATAAATGATCGGTTTACAGATGACGGAAGGAAATTACACTGTATTGACAAATAAAGAGGGCGTGACTACAACAGGGAAGGTCAACCGCTTCAATCATAAGTGGGCATACTGATGAGAAAAGCTCAGCTGAAAGCAAGAGTTTCTATATATGTGTGGCAGTCTTTGAAAACCATTCAGATGTCGCTGTGCCTGAAAAAGTGAAAAATCGGGCCAAAGCTTTCTGGCAGTACTCTCTCACCTCAAATTAATAACCAAGAATATAAAGTGGAAATGATTGAATTGACTTTTTAAATCTCGCCTAGGTGAGATTTAAGGTTTTTATATTAAGGTTTTTTATAGCAACACATATTACATCAACACATCACAATTGTTTACCTGGGAGTCATTAATACATGATAATACATGATATACATGCATACATATCGATAGAGAGATAGATATTAAATACAAAATAAATATATAAATTCAAAAAAATCAAGTAATTTTAGTTACTTTAACAATTGCACCAACTATTCTTAGAAAAAATTTCCATTAAGAAGACTCCAAATTGTGTCTGTCTCTACACACAATATTCAAACAATAATGTTTAAAATTGTGTTGCTATTAAATCATAAGAAAGGATATGATCCTATTGGTTATTCTCTATAAGCTATCCAAAGCAGATGTAACACAATGTCCAGTGGTATTCAGGGGAAGGTTTGGAAGTTTAGGTCAGGAAAGGATCCTCCTGGGAAGAGCTAAAGTCAGCAGATTGAGTTCCTGAGCTCCTTCCTGTGAGTGAGTGGATGTGTGAAGTGTTATTAGAATAATGGTCACCAGGGGGAGCCCTCACCGCTGCTCAAGATCAAAAACTATGAAGTACTGCTGGGATTATTCTTTACACTGAGTCAGGTCACTTGACTCGGGTCACTAATAAGAGTCTTTTGGCTCTCAAATGGCATGGAAAATGTTTGCAACATTTTAACCAGTGATTGTTCTTATGGCTGAAAATATTTCATTAAAGCTTAGGCTAACTTTGAATAAACAGAATAACATTGATTTGTAATGCATTTGATAAAATATTTGAATAATAGGCCTTAATACACCTGACTACATGCAATACACCATGCCTCATACAAGCACCATGTTACAGAACAGCTCAAATGTTGGGTGCATCTCAATCAGCTCCATAGTTCTGCAGTCAGGGCACTGTACAGGGAGTCGGCCATTTTAAGGGCTGTCTCAATCGCAAAATCCTTCCAGTGCACTGGAACGTGTGCTCCCGAAAAAATCCCACAATGCACCGCAAAAACCATGCTCACATGCTTTACTGGAAATGACGTTATATTTTCTGAAGCCTCTCAGCTTGAGAAAAAAAAAATGGCACATGAACTATCAGCCAGCATCGTCTTCAGATATGAGCAGCGTTTTGTTGTTGTAGCTCTCATGATAATTTACGTTAGCTATTTTTAACTTCATTTGACGTAAGTTTGAGTATAGCGACTTTCAAGTGTTTAATGATTTTAAAAATTCCACTAGCTTGCCTACGATCCTGCTTGAAATATCACGATGACAAATTTATATGATATATAATGTCGGAAACATATTGGTCCTGAATGTTGTTGATTAATGCCAGTGGTGATGTTTAACAATGCGAGCACCTAGTCATGTCGCAGGAAATTGACTCATCACTGTCCCAATGTGTAGTGAGACATCATACCAGTGCCCGAACTAGTGTACACGATATACTGATTCACGACCTAGGGAGCTAGAGAGCGATTTGAGACGCACCCATATTCCTGAAAGCATTTTGATCCAGCTAACCTCCATCGTCTATATAAACAAAAAAGTGGAAAACTGACCAACAATCTATGTTCACCCGCAAGAGCCGACTGAAGAGCTGAAAAAAAGACGCATCACTCGGCAGGTCTCTGAATGTTCTGGAACTTTCTGAAGGAACGGTGCTTGATAAGCTGGGAGACCTCGGTAATATTCTTTTACTACATCATATACAAGAAATAAAATGATAACCAGCTCTGCTTTTATAGCAAAGTTACAAAGTTCGTTATTTTCCTATAACAGCACATCCTACACAAGTGTTTTTATTCCTCTTACACCACAACAATTTGCCAGTGATTACATTTTTATCTATAACACCAGCATTTCCATTAAGCTGGAGATGCTGATAAAACTGCAGACTTCAGCAAATGCTTCAGTAAATAATGTAGGTCATTACAGTGCAACATGCGACATCAGCAGATTCCACCGTGGATAAAGCACCGGGAAAATGTTAGGATAACACAACCCCAGGGAAGCACATTAGTAGTCATTTTCATAAATTTACAGTTCTTTAAATTGTGTTTGTACACGGGTTGTCTAAACTGCTTCATTATAAATACTTTGTTTTGACCATTTAAAGCACTGAGATTTGGACTCAAATTGAATACATTTAGAGGCTATGTGTGTAATTCCTGCTTTTAAGCTGATATCTAGTACAACATAAAGAAACGCTTTACTTAACTGATGTTTTCATAATGATGAATTAATACATGAAATAATACTTACCACATCAGTGTGTACATTAATAGCCTATGAGTCTATATATAAGCATTAATATTATATATATATATATACACATATACATATAAAAGCATCAATATTGTGTTAACTTGCAGTACTATCGAGGGCACAGGCACAACCAAACTGGACAGTTGAAGATTAGAGAAAAAAAAAAAATCACCTGGTCTTTTTCCAGTCTCCGTCTGTCAGTTTGAGTGAGTCTGTGCCCAGGATAGCATCAGATTCTTGTTCATGGCTGACAGGAGTGGAATCAGATGTGGTCTTCTGTTGTTCTAGCTCATCCACCTCAAGCTTTGATGTGTTGTGCATTCTGAGATGCTTTTCTGCTCACCATGCTTGTAAAGAGTGCTTATTTGAGTGACTATAGACTTCCTGTCAGCTCAGAGCAGTCTGGCCATTCTCCTCTGATCTCTCACATCAACAAGGTGTTTCCACCCACAGAACTGTCACTCGGTGTTTTTTTGGGGTTTTTTTCACTCAATTTTCTTGCACCATTCTGTGTAAACTCTAGACACTGTTGTGTGTGAAAATCTCAGGAGATCATCAGTTTATGAAATACTCAAACCAGACCATCTGGCACCAACAAACATTCCACGGTTAAAGTCATAGAGCGCCCATGTTTTCTTCATTCTGATGTTTGATGTGAACATTAACTGAAACTCTTGAGCTGTATCTTCATGAGTTTATGCATTGTGCTGCTGCCACGTGATTGGATGATTAGATAACTGCACGTTTTCTGTCATGTGATCAATAAAGTGGACGGTGTGTGTTTATGAGTATGAGGTGTGTATATACATTATATATATATATATATATATATATATATATATATATATATATATATATATATATATATATATGCATTGGAAGTGTATATCTACCAGAGTGTACATCTACCGGAGACAGATGTTGCACCTCAGTATCCTATGGGAAGATGGCTTTCTTCCTTCGATCACCCCTGACAGCCATCTGGCTCTTTTGCATTCTCCATAGGCAAGAGAACATTTGTTGTATTATCACTGCAAAAAAAAAAGGAAAGCAGGCAATTAATCACCCTGCTGACATGCCATAACTTGCTGCATCATCATTCTGCTCATGATATCAGAGACAGAGCTGAGCTGTGTGGATGCTTCGATCCATATGCAGTTTGGTGCACGGCTTGCAAGCAATTTCCTTACACCGTTCACATGAAGTGCCAGGACATTGACTGGAACGATACAATGCAAGAAACATGTGACCTGCTTTATGGTGATGTAGTCACGTGTTGAGGTGAGAGTCCCAGTTCAATGTGCAATGTAGAGGAAGGAAATGAATCAGCTCTCCTGATCTTGCCTGTCATTTTGAATATCCACTAATGTTATAATCCTGAAAAAAAAAAAAAGATTACAAAAAAGACAAAACATTGGCGCAGACTAGATTTTCATGATTATAACAAGTCCAGTCAGCTTCACTTACTATAATAGACTTGCAAATGACAGCGAAGGTATTCTTAAACATTTTGCCACCACGGAGCCCTTTATAACATAAAACATGCCACGGACCTTATCGTCACAGCATAGAGTCATTTTATGAAGCTAATATAACTATTTGAATATATAGCACATTGAACATTTTGTTGTTGAGGTGTTAGAGCTATACACTTTAATAGGAACACCTGTGAATCTGCTCATTTATGCAGTTATCCAATCAGCCAATCATGTGGCAGCAGCACAATGCATAAAATCATGCAATTACAGGTCAAGAGCTTCAGTTAATGCCCACATCAAACATCAGAATGGGGAAAAGGTGTGATCTCTGTGACTTTAACCGTGGCATGGTTGCCATTGCCAGATGGGTTTCAGAAACTGCTGATCTCCTGGGATTTTCACACACAACAGTCTCTTCTTTATACATAATGGTGAGGAAAAAAACATCCTGTGAGCGGAGGATCTGCAGGCTGAAACACCTCGTTGATGAGAGAGATCAGAGAAGAATGACCAGAGTGATTTGAGCTGACAGGAAGTCTATAGTCACTCAAATAAGCACTCTTTACAACCGTGGTGAACAATAAAGTCACAGAGATCGCACGCAAACAGATGATAGAACATTAACTTAACTTAATGTTTATTATTATTATTATTATTATTATGAGTGTGTGTGTGTGTGTCTTATTATTTCAGACATCATAGACTTATCATGTATATTAAACGTTTTATACACATTTTAGAAATGTTTGAAGGATTTTTACACGACACCCTTTCTCTCATCAGATGGCACCTGGCTTGGGAAACACTGCTCTAGTCCACGTTCAACGATGAATTGTGAAAAACAACTACTTAAAGAAATTGTGCTTAAAGAAAGCGATGGTCTCTTTACTGTATTGCTTGACACGAGGATTGAAGCAAAAAAAAAACAACAACAAAAAACCACTCACCATAGCTTCACAGCAGGAGACTGACAGTTAGAGGAGACCTTTCAATTTCTCAGTGAATAAAGAAATCACAAACAATGTTCTTCGTAAAATCAAGCCTCTGTCAAACTGTAGAGGAACAAAAAAAAAAAAGAAGAAGAAGTTCAGACTGTTTGGAATGTATAATTTGTGTCCTTGGTTTTACACCTTAAATTGAAAGCAGTCATTTTAAGCAGATGTCTCGGTCATACAAGATGTACTGCCAGGGGAAAATGGGCACTACAGAAGGTGCTCGATGTGATGCCAAGTCAGGTTCAATACACTAAATCAACCAGCCGTTATACAAATACTGCCAGGTTTGGTGTGATGCGTATTGTGTTTTATTCTTCATACCTCATCAGTGTGATCTACATACTTCAGTCCATCACCAATTAAAAAGCATACAAACCCTTTTTTTTATGGCAATTTACATGTTAATCTGTCCGTGTGTTCCTTGTTATAACATATTACTAAACACACATTAACATGCACAAATGAAATATTTGCCTCAGTTCTAGCCACGACAGAATATGACAGAATGTACTTTGTATTTTGATCTTGAGACAGATTGCAGTGTACTGCAATGACAGTAGGGGGTTCACTGAAAGAAAAAAAAAAAAACATTTTAGTCCTTCTGTTAATGAGTATGTGTTTAGACATAGACACTCAGTCTGAAAATGTTCACATCAGGTCATGCTGCATTGACATTCCACTTAATTAGTCTATGTCTGTGATCTGAGATCTTAATACTAAATAAAAATCTTCAATCTTACTATGTAAAAAACCTATTTTATCAAAAGCCATTTTATTTTATTTTAATTGAAAATATCTTGAATATAATTTATCTATTGTATCAATTTGATCTAACATTGTCTATTATTGTCACATTCTTACGTAATGGAGTTGAGGACGGATGCAAATGCAGATAAGAGTTTTTATTAAAGGAGATATAGGCAGACAAATCCAAATCGGTAATCCAAAGCGTGGTCCAAAAACATGTAAAAGGTCAGGCGATCGACAAAAAGGCATAAATAGGGCGAGGCTAGAGTCAGAGTCGAGAAAACGAGAAACGAGGTCGGTGAACATGAAATGAAACGAGAACAAAGAACAACCGCTTGGTAATGAGTTAAGCTCAATACTACACAAAGTGCACAGAGATACGAGGGGTTTAAATGACAAACGTAATCATGGATTAAACACAGACAGCTGAAAACAATGATGACACATTCGGAAAACAATCAGTGACTAAACGGGGAGGAGGCAGAATATAACCATAACAAAAGCACGTGTCCAATATAAACAAAGTCACTGTCATTGAAGATTGAAAAGCGTGCGTTCACTAAGCGCTCGCACATCTGGCTCATGCACGAGCATGCGCTTCAGTTTTCCGAGCACACTGCAATACTGCAGCGCTGACTCAAGGGGAAATCGTGACAATTATGACATTACAATAAACCAAATATAACATTTATTATAGGTGTATATATATATATATATATATATATATATATATATATATATATATATATATTTTTTTTTTTTTTTAAACATATTTCTAGACATTTTTACTCATTTCAAGCTTTACATTTTCTTATTTCACTGATAGGTAACAAAAAAAGAGCTTCAAATGATTAAAATTGTCTAGAAATAAGTTCAATAATCTTCTATTTGGTTTCTTCTAATCTTATAATAGGAAATACTAGATCAATTTGACTATATTCAAGATATTTTTACTTGCTAAGACATCATTTTTTGCAGTCAACTGAAATGTAATCTTCTACTACAGGTATTCTTCTGAAAAAAATATATATATTAGGTATTCGAAAGTGTCTAGTTCTGAGCTATGTAGAAATCCTCAAGCACTATACAGTATTTAGACTTAAAGACACTGTGCCTTTTACCAGCGTTTTGTAATGCACTTGCGTGGTCATAAAACACGTCTTTATCCATAACCTACAGCTTGTTTTCACAAAGACCACCCACTAATCATAAATATTCATAAGCGGACCTCGAGACATCTATTCATATTTATTAGCGCACTAAGTTCATAGGATATGTACCGTGTGATGCATAAACAAGAACTTAATTGTAGGACTTGCGAATTTCAGTCAGAACTATGAATTCATCCTCAGCGATTGCTTTATTATTTATTTATTGTGGTGGATCCAGAGGCTGTCCCAGGAACACTGGATGCAAGGTTGGAGGATACACTCTGGATGGGATGCCAGTCCATCACAGGGCACTATGCACACATATATTCACAAGCATTCACACCTAAGGGCAATTTAGCATAGACAATTTACCTCCTATCATGTTTTTGAGAGGTAGGAAGAAACCAGAGAACCCAGAAGAGACCCATGTGGACACGGGGAAGACACACAGTAACCCGAGATCAGGATCAAACTTGGAACCCTGCAGCTGTGAGGCAACCAGGGAGATATGTCCTAATCATTGTTTAATATATAATGTAATAATAGCACAAATTACATGCAATGGTACTGACTCGTGTCTTTACTTAATACTATCTTGAGAAAAATGAACTTAAAAGAGTTATAAGATGAGTTAGAAGATTTGCCAAAAAAAACAAGAACAACAACACAAATTTAGCCAAAGGTTATGGAGAGTATTGTCATTAAAGAACAAATAATGCGATTTATTTTTGCACAGTTATCCTAATGTTAGCACACTACAAAGTGTTGAGTATGTTCCAGATTACATAGTCATACCATCCATTTTCCATTCCACTTATCCTGCACTGGGTCATGTCCAGGGGAACCTGGACCCTATCCCAGGGAACTCGAGGCAAAAGGCAAGGGACACCATGGACGGGGTGCCGACTCATAACAGGGCACAATTGCGCATACATTCACACGCTACGGACAATTTGGAAATACCAATCAGCCTACAGAGTAAGACTTTGGACTGGGGGAGGAAAACATCATACCCAGAGGAAACCCCTGAAGCACAGGGAGTACTAGCAAACTCACACACGCACACATGGTGGAGGTGGGATTTGAATCCTGGAGGTGTGAGGCTAACATGCTAACCACTAAGCCACTGTGCCTCCCAAATGATATAGTAGCATGCTAAATAAATGGCTTAGTAGAGTAGTTTTAAAATGATAATATCCAGTTTGGAATGTAGCCCATATCTTGCTTCCTACTGCATGTTAATTTTAGCCAGGGGTTAATCATCGTGAGTTATTCAGATGCTACTCTAGCATGATGTAGATGAAATCTCTGATTTAAAATTTTAATTTAAGTTTTTGTTTCTCCCATAAAAAAAAATTATGATCTCTTATCTATAAGCCTGCTGGAACTTATCCAGTATTATCTGATAAATTGAGCATTTTTCACAGAGCTGTGAAAACATATTTGCTCCATCCTGAATTCTTCTGTTTTTGTGTATCTCTCATACTAAATGGTTTTAGATCTTCAAATGAAATACAACATAAAACAAAGGCAACCCGAATAAACACACAATATAGTTTTTATTTATTTATTCATTCATTTTATTGAAGCAAAACAACTTATTCAACACCCATCACCAATGTGAAAAACTAATTGCCCCCTTAAACTTAAAATCTGGTTGTGCCACCTTTAGCAGCAATAACTGCAACCAAACACTTCTTTCACTTACTTCTAGGACTAGGATTTACTCCTATGCTTTGGATCGTTGTCTTGCTGCATAATTGAGTTGTGCTTGAGTTTCAACTTACGGACTGAAGACCAGACATTCTCCTTCAGGATTTTCTGCTAGAGAGCAGAATTCATGTTTCCCTCAATTATTGCAAGTTGCCCAGGTCATGAAGCAGCAGAGCATCCCCACATCATCACACTTCCACCACCATGCTTGACCGTAGGTGTGATGTTCTTTTTGTGGAATGCTGTGTTTGGTTTACACCAGATGTAACGGGACCCCTGTCTTCCAAACAGTTCCACTTTTGACTCATCAGTCCACAGAACATTCTCCCAAAAGGTTTGAAGATCATCAAGGTGTGTTTTGGCAAAATTCAGATGAGCCTTAATGTTCTTCTGGGTTAGCAGTGGTTTTCACCTCGCCTCTCTTCCATGGATGTTATTTTTGCCCAGAGTCTTTCTGATAGTGGAGTCATGAACAGTGACCTTTATTGATGCAAGAGAGGCCTGTAGTTCTTTTGATGTTGTCTTAGGCTCTTTTGTGACTTCTCTTGGGAGTATTTTGAAAGGTCGGCCACTTCTGGGAAGGTTCACTACTGTGCAGAGTTTTTCCATTTGGAGATAATGTCTCTCACTGTGGTTCTTTGGCGTCCCAGAGCCTTTGAAATAGCTGTGTAACCCTTCCCAGACTGCTGTAGTTCAATCACCTTCTTCCTCATCATTTCTGGAATTGGCATGGTGTGTTCCTGTAAAACCTTGGGTAAAACCTTTTAACCAACTTCATGCTGTTGATAAAGTTCTATTTAAGTGTTGATGTGATTGAACAGGGTTTGCAGTAATCAGGTCTGGTTGTGTCTAGTCCAGCTGAACTCCATTATAAATGAAGTTTCATAGATTTGGGAAATTAGTAACTATGGGGACAAATACATTTTCACACAGACCCAGCTGATATTCATTAACTTTTTAGCTTCAATAAATTACATTATCCTTTATAAACTGTATTTTATGTTTACTCAGGTTGCCTTTGTTTTATCTTAGTTTTTTTTTTATCTTAGATTTCATATGAGATATACACAAAAACAGAAGAAATCAGGATGGGGCAAATACTGTTTCACAGCACTGTATTAAGGCAAAACTAATACAGTTTAGACCAAAATGACTAAAGTTGACTTAGCCCCCTCAACTGTAGTCATCATGACTAACTGTCTGACTGAACTGATATTGTGTTCCCATAGCTGTCTATGCACTTTAAATCTTGTCCTTGAAGATATGCATTATAAACCATTTTTCATGGTGTTTTATTATATTCTCAGGATATGGTTAAACTACAGGTTTCACAAAATATAATATAAACTAACTATCCTGGTGCTGAGTTATTAGCTGTGTCATAAATCACCTACAAATATTTCAACCGCAGGTAAAACTCTTCACTGGAAAAAATTTTTCAGCCTAAAACTGGTGGTTTCACCGAAACACGCACTCCGTGTCTGGAAACAAAAATAAGATCATTTAATGTGACATCAAGTCATGCTTAATTAACATTCCTTCTTGTGACTATATCGAGCCCTGAGCTTTATAAGCATTTGAAAATTTCTTCATGACCTTAACGTACAAAAATTCACCCTCGTACTGCTTTTCCTTTCAAAAGAAAATTACAGCATCTAATGTATTAGAAAGGGTCTAGTTCTGAATTTCATGATCAGAAGTCATATTAATCTTCAAGCTGTATAATTTGACTTGATAATGGAGACCTGTGTATAGACCTTGTGCATCCAGTATTATCTGTTAAAGTAATGGAGGTGCACTTTTGCAGATATTAATGCAAAACCAAAAGCGGCAGTACAATTTAATGGCTAAAAATGCCTAAAAGCAGAAGCAGAACAAAAGCCATTTTCTCTGAATGCTAATCCTAACAGAAGTTCGAGACAGAAGATGAGAACAGTGTTACTCTCTGCCATGGAGATATGGAGATAACCTAAAGCTTATACAAGCTGACATATGATAAAAAGGTCTTGGAATTCATTTCTGTCAAATATTTGACTTGTGAGACGGGGATGGGAAGGTTACAGTCTGACTGATGAATAGAATATTAGAAACGAGTTGGATTTCGCTTTGTTTGAGGGATAACACTTTAAAATAGGTGCCCTTTTGAAATGGGATTTTTGTAAAGGCGACGCTTGTACAGAACTATGAACACTCAAAGAATCTTTGAGTGCTTGATGGGTTCTTTACGGAAAAGGATTTTTTATGTGGATCGTTGAAATGATTGGTGAACGGTTGTATGTTCATGAAGTAGTCTACATAAACTAAAATGTGATCAAATCTAAATGAATTGTATATCAAACATGAAAATGAATAAACATCCATTTGGAACATACTATAAATAGAAAACCTCCAGAAAACATATAAAAACATGATTCTTTATTGCACCATAAATAGGCTGTATAGTATTTGAACAATGAGGGAGTGTGTAACCATGAATAGCAGCATGGCTGTGATTTGGTTGCATGCACTTTACAAAGTAAAGAATAAAATAAAGGAAAAGAACTATAAAAATAATCCCAGTACATGTGTCTTGTAAATAAAACAACTTAACGTCCAACAGTCAGTGAAATAATACAGGTGTGTGAAAATATGTGCTGATACAACAGCATGGCTAGAAGACTTTTAAACCAGATTGTGTGGTCGGAAGTAACTGTTGTAAAAGTAAGGAACAAAACACAAAAGGAAAGGAAAATAATCAACAAGAGGGTGATGGGACTACCATATAAAAGTAGATCATTTTCAAGCTTTCAGCAATATTATCTCACTAACCAACTCCAATATATAATCCAACGGATGGAAACCCAGTCAGACAAATGAGATATGGCTAGATGCTGAACAGGCACTATGCAAAGAAATCAGAATCTTGGATTCTGATTTATCAGCCATTCATCAGCACAGCTATCAAACGTCATCCCTGCTTCAAAAGTTCAACAATTGCAGTTACTTTAACAGCTATAAATTCACCACTCCAACTAACTGAATACACTCCCATGTGGCACAACCCTTGTTTCGTAAACACTGTGAAGGTAACATGTACATCCACATGTGTTAACGCACCTTAAACAGATTTGTCAAAACAACACCTTTAAATCATTTTCATATCTAGCCGAGACGCATGGACTAGAAAATCATTTCTACAACTCAGATGCTCTAAAAATCAACCAAAAAGACATGTTAGACCTCCCCTCATTAGTACCAGAACTTCTGAATATGTCGCCACCAGCTATCCTATCTAAGTCCTATCCAAACTATATAAAATAATATCCAAACCCAACTCTACATTTACCATAATACAGTGTCCTCCACTAATATTGGCACCCTTGGTAAATATGAGTAAATAAGGCTGTGAAAATTTGTCTTTATTGTTTAACCCTTTAATCTTGGGTTAAAAATTTTTACAAAAATACTCTGCTCTCATAGATATAAAACAACTGCAAACAAAACACAGGTTTATCAAAAAAATAATTAAATATTGGTGTGCAACAATTTATTGGCACCCTTTTAGTCAATACTTTGTGCTACCTCCCTTTGCCAACATAACAGCTCTGAGTCTTCTTCTATCATGCCCGATGAGGAGGTTGGAGAATACATGGCAAGGAATCTGAGATCATTCCTCCATACAGAATCTCTACAGATCCCTCAAATTTGGAGGCCCACACTGGTGGACTGTCCTCCTCAGTTCACCCCACAGGTTTTCTGTGGGTTTCAAGTCAGGGGACTGGGATGGCCATGCAGGACCTTGATTTTGTGGTCATTTTAAGCAGAGGCAGAGGCAGTCAGGTTTTCATTTAATATCTGTTGATAGTTGATAGAGTCCATGATGCCATGTATCCTAACACAATTTCCAGGTCCTCTGTCAGAAAAACAGCCACAAAACATTAAAGAGCCACCACCATATTTAACCGTGGGCATGAGGTACTTTTCCAAATGGCTCCCTCTCTGTGTGCACCAAAACCACCTCTGGTGTTTACTGTCAAAAAGCTCTATTTTGGTTTCATCTGACCATAGAACCCGATCCCATTTGAAGTTCCAGTAGTATCTGGCAAGTTGAAGTTGTTTTTTGTTTTTGTTTTGTGGTGATGTAGGTGACTTCGGATTGTAGTTGTGGAGATTTTCTGACCCCAAGACGCAATTAACTTCTGAAGTTCTCCAGCTGTGATCCTTGGAGATTTTTTGGCCACTCGAACCATCCTCTTCACAGTGCGTTGAAACGATATAGACACACCTCCAATTCCAGGTTGATTCATAACATTTCCAGTTGACTGGAACTCCTTAATTATTGCCCTGAAGGTGTAAATGGCCATTTTCAATGCTTGTGCAATTTTCTTATAGCCACTTCCCATTTTGTGACGCTCAACTACCTTTTGCAGCACATCACAGCTATATATACCCCCCGCCCCCCACCACTACCACCACCACCATCCTGATAAGTATCAAATCCATGTCATGTCTACTGTCTTGTCTTGTCTTTTCTTGTGGACTGTCCTGTCTGTTACGTCCTACACCCACCACTCACCCATAATAACCCTCAATTATGAACTATAACGCATCCACAAATATGAATGTCAAATGAATACAGTCTTAATGGTCCCCCAAATATGGGGGTGGTGGCAGGCAAACAAAGTGGATAATTTTCCTATAACAGCTTGTAGTGGTTTTTTTCTCTTATACCACAGCAATTATGCCAACAATTACATTTTTTCATTTATTAAAAGACAACACATCATGCTTTTTTTTTTATCCGTTTACAGTTACACTTAATGTTGTGGAACATCCAAAATACACTTATAGCATCTATAAACAGGTGTTCCCGCACGAGATGCTTTATTTTTATTTCGCATGTCAGAAAACTTTACACTTTACCTCTTACTGCTGAAACCTTCCAAAAATGCTAAATAAAAGTCTCCTCACAGAAAACATCACATTAAAAAAAAAATGATGTGGATCGTCCACCATACAATTCTCTGTGTACATTGATATCATAGAAATGATCATGTATATAGTGATCAAGGCTGCTTTAATATAACTATCACAGCTGGCACTTCAATCAGAGCCATGCTGTTATAGAACATTATTTAAGAGCTTTAAAAAAGGTTCCACACCAAAAAAAGTTTCTGATATTGTTACAAGAACTATTTTTTTTTTTAGCTGTAAGTGTGAAAATGGTTTTTTTATTATTATTATTATTTCATGGATGAACACAGTACAACTCTAGTCAGAACAACAACAAAAAAATTATAACGATTCAAACTATTGAAGTTTTGGAGACACAGACCGCTTCAAGATCGAGAGAACAACAACAGGCAAAAATTTATAAGAAAACAGCTTTTGCTCATTTTGCCAAGATTCAAAGCGATAAATAGTGATACAAGAAAACTAAACCCAGAGCTATAAATATTGTCATGCTTTGCCATACGCTGTTTAAACACAGTCTGATTCCGTTACAGCACCATATGACCACAGGGATTTAATATCAACACTGATCTCATTTTATAATAACACTGAGCTTAATGAGAGGTCTAGCTGTAGGCGTTGATTCAATTAAAATTTCTTGATGGGATTTTGCTTAATGTGATTATGGGAACTACAGTGTCAGCCATGCAGCAAAGTTTTTTTTTGTGGTTTTTAATTTTATATATATATATATATATATATATATATATATATATATATATATATATATATATATAAGTGTTAAAAGCTGATTTTGTTTTCATTATGTGAGCCCATGTTTGGCTGGTAAACTCACTCTACCTCACTAATGCCATGTAATTATTTTGGTATGAGCCAAACTATGCAGGGTTCCATCAGCTTTGCAAAAAAGGACCCAGACTCTTAGATCTCCTACACACTTCACAAGCAGCAAGGTAATTATTTCCATGCAAATGCAGAGTGCCAAGAAGTGAGCATCGTTCTGCAACCTACATCTTTGGCCAGTTACATGCTCCTTTTGGTGTGCAGGAGAGAGACTTCAGGTCTATATGTGTAGAGCTGCTTGGAATAAAATTTCAGCCTTATGTTCTTATGTTTAAATCATAGTGTACAAAATTTCAATCAATCAATCAATCAATCAATCAATCAAATCAATGTACAAAAAGTCTTTAACCATAATACTCATAAATCTGAGATTATTTAGGATTGTTTCAGAGATGTCTCAAAGGTGAAATGTATAGCACATTTTTACCACCAGTTTTTAATCTAAGAATTTTATTTTTAAAATCTTAAGGAGATTTATAAGACTATGTTAAGAGTAATTCTGGGCCTGATTCTGAAAGGCAACAGGAAGCGGGATCTTAATACCTTAATAGATTTCCCTAATATTACAACTGGTAGGCTTATGCTTTTCTCAAATTAGTACATAAATCACGTAAGCATTATATGCACCTGTATTTAAGGACAGAAGGGACCGAGAGAGAAAAGACATAGAAATTTGAAGTACAATGCAGACAAAAGTACAATGCAGAAGTACGATGCAGACAAAACATGATATACCTGCTATGTGAACTGTTTGTCTGCAGGCTTGTTTGACTAAAAGATCACACACAGTAAATTTACATTCATTCCTTTTTCTGTGTTAACACAATGTCTATACCTGAGCTTCCTGTTCACTATGAACCTGTGAATGATCTAAAAAGATCCATGAGAAACACTCAAACATCAGTCCTTTAAAATCACATAGTGTGTGCATATTAATAATGGCCTAGGTGAGTCCTTTTGTTCTCAGGACCTGTTTTACAGAAACTACCATAATGGAGAAGAGTGAATTCAAGTTGACTTTTTAATGAAAAGCAAATCTTCAACTCTTCCCAATTTGTGAAGCTCAACTACCTTTTGCTGCACATCACAGCTTTATTCCTTGGTCTTATCCATTGTCTTGAATAACTAAGGGAATTTGGCCTATGTGTTACCTCATATTTATACCCCTGTGAAACAGGAAGTCATGGTCGAATAATTTCCTGTTCCTAGTCACCCAGGTGTACTAAAAAAAGAGTAAAATATCAATGGGAATATACTTCAAATATATTTTTCTCATATAAATTCATAGGGCTGCCAATAACTGTTGCACACCTATATTTAACAAGGATTTTTTGATAAACCTGTGTTGTGTTTGCAGTTGTTTGATATCCATGAGAGCAGAGTATTTTTTTGAATTGTTTCCAACAAAAGATCAAAAGGTTAAACAATAAAGACAATTTTTCACAGCCTTCTTTGATCATATTTACCAAGGGCGCCAATATTAATGGAGGGCACTCTATCAACATTGCAGGTAATGACCATTAATCAAAGTTAAACTACATGGTTTCCCAAAAGTCTAATAACATAATAGTGTGCATAGGAAAAGCTCTTTATTTATCAGTTAAACTGAAGTGGCCCTGGCAGCAAGGTAAATGCGAAGCAAGGATGGTGGTTGTTTGTTCAGTCGTCAAAATAATGGTCACACAACTCCAAGGATATGAGCTACTCAAAGAGAGACTACTTTAGCTTTCTCCATTGCATTCAACATATACTTAAATTAATAAAAATGATTTTGAAAAGATTACCTGCATAAAGCCACTTGCATTTGTAGACACTATATTTGCAGTGTAACTGGTATTTCTTTTTCATAAATTGTGTTCCAATTCAGTTTAAAAGAGACTGCAATGACCGCACATCAACGACATCCTGGAATAACGGCTCAACTTCAAAAATGGGCTGGCAAGCGTAACAGTGCTAGATTTTTACAATGCACAGGCAGTATCACCATGCCATAAATAGAACCTTGTGAAATCTCACATCTAAAAAACAGCATGCATGTGTCAGTAGCCATGGTGCCCACATGAAGCTGGCAGAGTGTTCACAAACGAGTCATGGTACATTGTTTTAGCTTCGTAAGAGAGCTCTCAGCCAGCAAACAGAAAGCTACTAACATCTAATTGTCAGATTAACAGGCTGGAGAGAGAAAATAAAGGGGTGGACAGTATGTTAAGGTCGTTTGCTGCTCTGTGAGATGTTTAGACAAGATTGTTAGACAAACTCTTTAGATAAACACTTAAAGATGTAAAGGATATTAGCCATCTTGATTTTCTCTGAGGCGGTATAGTGGTGTAGCTGGTAGCGTTGATGGAGCATAGCTCCAAAGTCCCTGGTGTGATCGTGAGTTTGGGTTTAAGTCTGTGTGGGATTTTGCATGTTCTCCCCATGTGCGTGTGGGTTTCCTCCATGTTCTCCGGTTTCTTCCTGCCAGTAGGTGGATTGGTTAAACAAAATTACCTTTAGTTGTAAATGTGTGTGAGTGTGTGCATGGTGCCTAGCAATGGACTGGAATCCCATCCAGGGTGTATTTCCGCATTGCTCCTAGTGTTCTTGGGATACGTTTCGCAGTCACTGTGACCCACCAGGATAAATCTCTTACTCAAGACAAATGAATGAATCAGTGATTTCCCCCTGTTTTAGTCAGGTTTGCCTTTTCTACTGTTTTCTGTTCAGCCCAATGCTGTGTTTGAAAAGTGTTTGAATAAGTCAGATGACTTGTGTAATAATCATTTAATCCGTCATTTAATAATTCATTTTAATCCGTCTAATGCAGGTGATTAAACAAGCATAAATCATCTAATTGAACCACTGCATGAATAATCATACCTGCAGCTACACCTAGTCCGGGTCAGACGAGTTTGTTTACCACAAATGCACTTTCATCATAGATAATTATGTTCCCTTCTTAATAGACCTCACCCCTACTCATTCCTCATTAAACTGCATACCATTCCTATTGTTCTCACTATAGCTACTTAGTTCAGAGTGAACGTGTCACTGAAAAAAAAAGTACTTTTTGGTGTAGTAAAATCTACTAAATTAACTGTCTACATTTCTACATTGTAAAATTAAGCTTCAGAGAGAACTCGATTTTCCGAAGTGAAAATTTATAATAATTATTATTATTATTATTTATATGTAATATTTACATATTTTATTCATGTAGTTAATGAACTGTATGGGAAGAGTAAGTTTTATTATATATTTACTAATACTATTTAACTGTTTTATAGTCACTGCACATAAACCTAGAAATACTAAGTAAATTTTAATCGAAAAGCATAGCTCTGTCAGGCCCATGCAGGCATTCAGGCAAGTAGAAATGTATACTTAATGGTAATGAGTCTATATTGGTCACGTATACATTACGGAACAGTGAAATTCTTTTCTTCGCATACCCAGAGCGCAGGGTCTGCCATGATACAGTGCCCCTGGAGCAGAGAAGGTTAAGGGCCTTGCTCAAGGGCCCAACAGCAGCAGTGCTGGGGCTTGAACAATTTCACAATAGTTTCACAAAAATTTCAGACTCGTCCTCTGAAGGTAAAAAGGTTTATTACAGAAAGATGGTTAATACAGGATAGAATAAAGCAGGATCGAATAATGAGAGCGCTCTGAAGCCCTTGTACTAAACCACTACTATATATGAAACTCAGAGCATGACATAATTCTGTGTACCGATAAGAAGCAGTTTGAGGCAGTTCGAACAGGCTTTTATTTTAGGATCTTGGACAGACGAACCTTGAACAGAACATGTTTGTGTCTCTGTAAGCAGATAAACATTCTGTACTGATCTCAGTGACATGACATGGCCTTCTTAGGCATTATCCTCAGATGAACATGAACATGAACAAGAACAAACTGATTACAAAGTAAAAAAGAGTAATTTCCCTCACATTTCCCCCATTTTATCATTACAAAATATGATAACTAAAATTAACAGAGGGCTGGAACCCCCAACCTTCCAATTAGTAACCCACAGCCTTAACCGCCAAGCCACCACTGCCCATGATGTGATATTGTTATGGTTATTTTTCCCCTATTCTTTACATAATATAAAATTTTGGCTACATGTTTTAGAACATTATTTTAATATCACAGATTGTGTCTTTTCATTTATAGGGTTACTCAGTCTTAGGACGAGCCAGTGGATAGTTGAGGCCTGACTGACGGGTGTCACTCAGGATAAAGAGCAGGCCTTTCTGCTAATCTGCTCATGTTGATGTGGTCAACGTTAAACCCCTCATTCATTGTTTAATGTTGACAATAAACTGTTTAATTGAATTGTATTTTAGTTGTGTGATTTGTGATGCAAGTATTTTAAATGCATAGAGAAAATATTTTTAGATAACCTTTATCTAAAACACAATTTATATTATATATTAAAGAAAATGAATATTACACAATAATAGTGAGTAATATAACTTGATATAACAAAGTAACTGAAAATTTAAAACAGAAAAAATAGAATAAAAGCTACGTTGTTACTTCATAACAGTAAATAGTAAGATTTCTTTACTATTTTATGCCAGCAATGTTCCTGTCTTACAATTCAGATATAACTAAGTAACATTTACTTGTTACTTTCACGAATGTTAAGTTTAGTAGTGTAACCGGTTGTAGTCTGCGTTGTGTTTTATTTTATCCAAAGAAAAAGGCGGACGGCAACTGGGTCGACTTCTCATTTATTCTCTCTCTCTCTCTCTCTCTCTCTCTCTCTCTCTCCCATTCAACCATAACACAAAAGGGGGGCACATGTTGAAAAAAGACACAAAAAAATCACTCAAAAGAAGCGTAAAACAACAAAAATAATCACACAGCTAAATAAAATAGCAATATACACACAAATTAAAATGAGAAAATAAGTATATAAATGATGATTTAAATAAAGATGAAATTAGATTAATCAGAGCTAAATAAAATCTTACCTCTCCCTTTCAACCATAACACAAAAGGGAAGAGGAGGAGCCAAAACAGGAAATTACACAAATCAATGACATCACGACAATTAAAAGGAAAACACTCAGACAAACAGACAGCCACATCAGGTACACATCCTTTTTGTGTAATTCTACACATTAAATTTAAGGAGTGTTTTCTATACCCGTTACAGTAGCAAGTATATTTTACTTGAAACTGCCAAGTGAGTTCTTGATATTACGGTGTTACGAGGATTTTATCAAGTAAATCCTACAAGTTCCTTTTTTCGGTGCGGTAACACTAAGATGAATGCATGACAAAATTAAAGATCAGTGGGTGGAATCCATGCAACCAGTACACAAAGTAGTGTATAGTTCAAACAGCCACATTGTAGCGATTGCATCATATGATTGATATATTTAAATGTAGCACAGCCAGTATGGCAGTTTGTCTTTTTCCATCCCAGTAAAAACATGCATGAGGTATGATCCAGGAAGGAAAATATATTATTATAACTGTAACCTGACCTAAAAAAACCCCAAAAACCTAAAGGAAACAAACTTTCTAAACCTTTTGCGCAATACTGAAGGCTTTTTTCTATTTGTTTGTCTTTCTGTTGCCGATTTCCAAAAATGAAGCAGATGGAAGAAGCATGACATGACTTAGAAAAGCGAGTTGTACTGGGCTTTTCATTATTTTGGCTGAGCTTGAGTTATCAGAGTGATGAAAAACACATTTGCATCTGTAATTTCTTATATTAATCACACTGTGGCATGGACACAATTTTCTGCTGTGACGCATTGAAATAAGTATAAGTAAGCACTCCACCACAGACCAAATAAAAATAGCTGCATTTAAGCAGTTAAGCAGCCATGCTCAATGTGTAACAGTTGGATGGATAATTAAGCTGCCATACTCAGATAAAACTGCAGTGTATAACTGACGGCAGTGCGGGACAATGTGCCAGAATGCCTTTGAGCAGATTTCTAGCAACATGGAAGCAACTTCATTTGAGAACGAGTTGCAATGACCTCCGGTCAATGTTAATACACTTCAACTTAAGCTACAACACAAACTGAGTCATACTAAATCAATTATATATCTAGGTAGTTTATTATGATTTATAATAACTTGCTGAAATCGCAATTCTGATTAGTCAGAAGCTGTTGCTTTATCTGATCTTTTTCTATAACAGCAGTTATAATGTAAGTGATAACAGGAAAGAACATCCCACAAACATTCTACAACATTAAATACAGTGGATATAAAACGTGGTGGTGGCAGCATCATACTTTGGGTCTGTTTTTCTTCAGCTGGAACTGGGGCTTTAATCAGGGTGGAGAGAATAATGAATAAGACCAAATACCAGTCAATCTTGGCATAAAACCTTAAGGCTTCTGTTTAAACACTTAAGATGAAGAGGAATTTCACACTGTAAAAAAAATTAACTAATTACCTCAAAATTTTTAAGCCAAATACACTTAAATATAACAACAATTTAACTCAAACTTGTTATATTTAAGTGTATTTGGCTTAAAGAAATTGATTTATCAACTTTAAAATTTTGAGGTAATTAGTTTCCTCAAATTTTTTGAGTTAAATGAACTTATCCGGTTTTACAGTGCACCTTTCAGCATGACAACGACCCAAAGAAAACAAATTTAAGGTTTTGGAATGGCCCAGCCAGAGTCCAGGTCTAAATCCAATCAAAAATCTGTGGGGTGACCTGAAGAGGGCTGTGCACGGGAAACACCCAACCAATTAGACAGAGTCAGAATGCTGCAAGGACGAATGGCAAAATATTGCTAAGTCAAGATGTGCCAAACTGATAGACTCTTACCCAAAAAGATTGAATGCTGTGAAAAATCTAAAAGCGCTTCTACTAAGTATTAGTTTAGGGGTGTGCACACTTAAGCAACCAGGTTATTGTACATTTTTTATTTTTCCCCCTAAAATGATTCTTATGGTTTTTTACTTTAATTAATAGGTTACAATTTCACAATAAAGGTAGAAAAGGTTCTGACATGATTTATCTTGGTTCCCTTTTTTTTTTTTTTTTTTTTTTTGCATCACAAGAACCTGCCATTTTAACAAGGGTGTGTAGACTTTTTATAACCACTGTCTAACTATATACAGATCAAAAGCATGACATCATTCAATAACAAATTTAAAATTGTTCATGTGGTATAAGAGAAAAAACACCTTTGGATGTGTGGTTATAGGACAATAATCAATTTGAGGTTGGTAAGATGAACACTTCCCATCGGGCCACATCGCATGACCTTGTTTTTGATTATTTTCCTGTAACAGCATGTCTCGTCATGTATTATTCCTTACTTATTATACTTTATTCCTTATTCTCTCTCCTCTCCACTAATAGTTGGTGTGTGGTGAGTGTTCTGGTGCACTATGGCTGCCGTCACATCATCCAGGTGGAGGCTACACACTAGTGGTGGTTGAGGAGACCCCCCTCCCCTCCCATACTAAGTGCTTTGAGTGTCTAGAAAAACACTACATAAATGTAACTGTAACTTATGCATCAGATACAGTTCAATTATATAATACATCTTTCATTAAGCTATCAGACACACTTAACATCCTGTAAGTCTAAGATTATAATCCATTAAATAGTAAAAAACCTACAACCACATTACCACACTCAAACATTCTCATTTAAGATATCTTTCATTTGAAAATAATGCTGTGTTTTAGCTTCATCCAGCCTGGGAACAAACTCATCCATGCTACAGCATGGACAACAATGTGACTTGGGTAAAGGAAGTGTTCTTGTGGAAAGTAGGTCATCAATCGATGCTTCCAGTTCTTTCATTTCTGATACCGGCAGCCATAAATCCAATGCTAACAATGACTGATCAGTGCAGAATTGCTCTGCAATAAGAGACTGATGGTATGTCATTCTGATTCTCCTGCAGCTGATGTTTCTACCAAGGGCAAATGATGTTTCTTTATAGACTTTGCTTAGAGTTTTAGGTAAAGCTATAACACACACAGACATTTCACATTCCACTCTGTCCATAAACTTAAAACAGCAGCAACTTAACTGTGTCTGATTTGTCCAGATTTTCATGCTGCTTTATTAGAGATATATGGGTGAAGTGAATAACATTGATTATCTCATTACAATGGCACCTGTCAAGGGGTGGGATAAATTAGGCAGCAAGTGAACAGTCAGTTCTCAAAGTTGATGTGTTAGAAGCAGGGAAAATGGGCAAGCGTAAGAATCTGCGTGACTTTGACAAGGGCCAAATTGTCTTGTGAGGTGTCCAACAAAAGTGGTCCAAACAAGAACAACTGATGAAACAGCGAAAGGGTCATGGGTGTCCAATGCTCACTGATGCACGTGGGGAGCAAACGCTAACCTGTCTGGTCCCACAGAAGAGCTACTGTACCACAAATTGCTGAAAAAGTGAACACAATACACAATATTAGGCAGGTGGTTTTAATGTTATGGTCGAGACGGTATGGTCTGAAAAATTATACGGCATTCTCTAAGGAAGACAGATCTGGTACATTTTGACATCCAGGAAATAGGAAATGAAACCTAGATCCTAGATTTACCATGATACCTCTGTAACTGAGCCCTGTTCATGAAAGAAGGATACATTCATTTGTTCATCTTCAGTAACTTTATCCCAGTCAGGATCACACTAGATCTGGAGACTATACCAGGATCTCTGTATAAGATAGCGCTCCATCTTACAACATTCACACCTGGGGCCAACTATTCTATGTAGTGGCATGTACCACTGCAACTGCAATTCAGAGGCAGCAGAGGGCTCTAAAATTTACAAACTGCTCCTTTAAGTTAACATTTCAAAATTTACAAACTGCTCCTTTAAGTTAACATTTCAAAGAGCTGAAATATTTTTCCTTTGATAGCTTCGATGATGGTGTTTGAGGCATACAAACTATTAACAGGAAAGATTAGGTTTGTCAGTAGAGGAGGCGACGAGTTGTACTTGTTTCTTTCTCGAGGTTAATTAGACAAAATAACACAGATTCTCATGTTACTTTGAAACCAGAAAGTGCGAAGACCTGAAACTTGCAATCACAAACCTCTGACACTGGAGACTCCTTCCATAAATGTTAAATCTCTCTCTCTCATCAGTAGAGATGTAACGGAATGTTTTTATCCTAAATTTAATATAAAGTGTGTACATGTATGGCATTTGGTAGCTTATCCAGAGCAACTTACATTTACCTCATTTATACAACTGAGGATAAAGGTCTTACTCAGGGGCCTGGTGGTGGTGACGGGATTAGATCTTATAACCTTCCAATCAGTAGTCTGATGTCTTAACCACTGAGCTTCCACTTATTAACACATGGGATGTGTATTAAAGTCCTTGTGAAGTGCCTTGAACCGTTTAGTGTTATTCAATGCGTTGACGTAATTTCCACTGAAACAGGAAGTCAGGGTGGGACATCTAGAGTGGCTCCGCCTCTTTTTAAATAGCCAATAGCATTTAGATTACCTCACAGTCCAGGCTTATGGCATGTTCAAGTCAGAAAGA
The DNA here is from genome assembly GCF_023375685.1 of Ictalurus furcatus. Classification (NCBI taxonomy): domain Eukaryota; kingdom Metazoa; phylum Chordata; class Actinopteri; order Siluriformes; family Ictaluridae; genus Ictalurus; species Ictalurus furcatus. Next base: position 27,816,738 of record NC_071257.1, on the reverse strand, counting down.
TTGTATTTACTAGTTGAACGCACCACAAAGTCGTAATTACAAGTGGGAAACTTAGGAGCTCCGAGTTTCCAGGTTGGACTAGTTGATGGTAAATTTGTTGAAATCGAACGTTTACTCTACTCAGAGGCTGATTTCATCCATCCATCCATCCATCCATCCATCTTCAACCGCTTACTCCTTTTCAGGGTCACGAGGGAACCTGGAGCCTATCCCAGGGAGCATCGGGCACAAGGCGGGGTACACCCTGGACAGGGTGCCAGTCCATGGCAGGGCACACAATCACACACACCCATTCATACACTACAGACACTTTAGACACGCCAATCAGCCTTCCATGTATGTCTTTGGACTGGGGGAGGAAACCCCCGCAGCACGGGGAGAACATGCAAACTCTGCACACACAGAGCCGCAGGAATCGAACCCCGACGCTGGCGGTGTGAGGCAAACGTGCTAACCACTAAGCCACCGTGTGCCCCAGGCTGATTTCAGTTATTATTTATTTATTATTTTAAATTTACAATATAATAAGCTAATTGCCTGCTCAAAATATGATAGAATTGTACAATTACAATATAATAATATGTAATGAAAAAGTTTACAGTGGCTTCATAAATTGATTAAAAACATTTTAAAAAAGAGCAAAACCCACATAATGCGCATTCTTTGTTCTTCATTTACTGCTTAATTACGACTTCCCAACTCATAAATATGAACTTCCCAGGAGGAACGCACAGTGAGCTGTACTTGACAGTTACAGTTGCCATGGCTTTTTATAGAGAGTATACATTGATGTCACTTTACGCCACAACACGCCCCCTCCGTTGGACTGAGTTGCAAAACATCCAGCAAAATGGCTGGTTTTAATAGGGGAAGCTGTGAAAACGCTAGTATAACTAATGATTATCAGCTTAAATGAAATGTAGTTGGACTCGACAGTGACCCTTACAACTTTCCCAAGAACCTGCGGTCCATGGACATTGATATGTGGCCAGAAAGCTTTCTCAATCTATAAATGTTTTCCCAACATTTATATGTACCTGATTTCGACACCAGGGAAATACATTAAGCAAAGCCTGAAGGCATACAAAAGCTTTGATGCTTGGTCCTACTTCAAGGTGGGATTTGTTGGAGAAATTACAGTGATAAGAACATCAATAAACATTCTGGTTGTATGTGGACAGGTATGTACAAATATTTTTATTTTATTATATGAGGCAGTGGTGGCTTAGCGGTTAAGGCTCTGGGTTACTGGTCAGGGGTTCAAGCAACAGCACTGCTAGGCTCTGGGTTACTGATAGGAAGGTCGGGGGTTCCAGCCCTGCGCTGCCAAGCTGCCACTGTTGGGCCCTTGAGCAAGGCCCGTAACCCTCTCTGCTCCAGGGGCGCTGTATCATGGCTGACCCTGTGCTTTGACCCCAACTTCCTGGCATGCTAGGGTATGTGAAGAAAAGTATTTCACTGTGCTGTAATGTATACATGACCAATAAAGACTCATTATCTATATAATTTTATCTGGTAAACTGTAAGCTAGCTATTTCTAGTTTGTTTGTTTGTTTGTGAAGGTAAAACCCAGTCAGAGAATGAATGAGCTCCCATTATTCATCAATGGAAATAGTCAGCATTTAAAAATAAATACGTAGCAAATTACCCATCATTGTACAACATGAATACCACACGCCGAAAGAACTTACACTTACATTGCTCGACTTAGTAAAAAAAAGGACTGAATGGATTTTTTTGGCACTCTGTAAGAAGATAGCTCCGAATTCTTGTTGAATCCGTTAGCACAGTCGATCTCATAACAACTTTTTCCCATCTTAGATGCATTTTTTTTCCCCCACGCTCTAGGCGACGCTAATGCTGCCGCTCAGTCTTTGTTCCACTCAGTGAGCGTGTCCATGGCGATCTCTGGCTACCGTGACGTCATGTGCATACATAATCATCATCATCATCATCATCATCATAATAATAATAATATAATGTTGTGGGCGGGACATTTCAGATTCAAGACAACATTTGATTGGACAGAAAATCTGATGAGCGCCTGAAGTGCAGAATGATGTCATCAAAGCTGTCCATCTGTACCGTGGGTAGAGAGAGACTGTACCTACATTTTCAAACGCGAATTCTGTCATTGTTTTGAATCACACTAGCTTATAAAGAACCTTAATGCGAACATATTCATACTGAAAGCCACAAAAGTTCAGTTTTGATTTCCTGGGGACTTTAACACATCCCAGCACGATGAAGCAGTCAACTCAACACACTCTGAAATAAAAAAAGGAAATCAGTGTGTAACTTTTGCTGGGTTTGGGTCTGGATTTAGGTTTTTTATTATTATTATTTATTTCTAGGGAGTTTATGTAGTCGTGACTGTCCGTAATGTTGAACAGCTTCCTCCCTCCGAGCTGTCACGGGGTCTAACAGTGAGTTTTATTAGCTTTTAATGAGCTCCGGACTCGCTGTATTGCTCGCAGGCTGTGGATGTGGATGTCGCCGCCCTCCTCTGGCTGCTCTGCCGCGTGTGATTGGGTTAAAGTCGGCTCCCCTTTCCCCTCTAACCCGGTGATGTTGGCCGTTTCCTGCCTCTTCTGCCCAACTAGTGGTAGACAGACAGTGCTGAAGCTCCTGTGAAGCACGTAGCCTGGACGAGCGGGTGGCTTTAACACCGAAACGCGAAACCATCCACTGAAGCAGCGTGTCCAGACCCGCAACCATGCGACGGAAATCGAGGATATTACTATGTTTCGCTGTGCTCTGGATCCTAGGAATCGCGTATTATTTCTATTCAGGAACAACGCTACATCGAAAGGTAGGATGAGGTTTCACCGCTTTGCTAATGATGAACACGGGCATGTATACGCGCACGCCTGGTTCTACTCGGCTCGGTTTGTTTTGTTCGTGTTTTGCTTTTTGTTTCCGGGTAAAAACTCTTCCACCACGCCGGTGTGAAAGCAGGTAGGAACTTTATCAGGCGATTTTGACCCGTCAGAGAGAGTGGTCGTGTTATTTACTCAGAGACTGTTCTCGTGTTTCACAACCTTGTGCCTTCCTTCTGCTGTGATTGAATAGTGGACTAGCAGCTAGTGCTAGCCGAGTGCACACTCAAACGGTCGAAAAGCAGATATTTCCTATATTTGCTCATGTGTTTAGACAACTTTCACATCAAACGTCGCTCTTCGAGACCTCAGTCGGAAATGTTTCCTTCACTGACCGGTGAAAGGTCGGCATAAAAACAGCAAACTAGCTAACGCAGCTACAAAGTAACGGCTCTAATGTTACTTGAGGAAAATAACTGGCCATGTTCGCTGGGTTCTCTGCTGTGAGAGCCCCTGCTCTAAACTTTTTGTACACAAGGGACCTGTTTAACTGTAAAATAACTTTTCTCTACGTAATTATTTTATTTACATAACAAACTATTCAAATATTATACTCGTTATTTAAATGTGTACTGTAGTATTTGGGCTAATTAGTTAACCCAAGAGAACTTTTTATTTATTTATTTATTTTTTATTCCTGAGCTTTCCACACAGAACACATTTCTATGATGTTCACTAGATTCATGATGATAATTATAAACTTAAATATTTGAGTTGTTGAGGTTTGATTCAAACCTGTTCAATTAAAGTGATCAGGCAAAAAGGTAAAAGCATTCAATAACAAATAATAATTGGATAATGGTGGGTTGTAAACAAAGACCCCATGTTGAAAACATGGCACTTGAATGCCAAAGTGATTTGTTATGAGGGTGTGCAAACTTGTTTTTTTTGTGTGTGTCCAGCGATGTCTTGCTGAGTAAAAAAACTTCAAATGACCCACTTATGATCGACGGACAGATTAAAACGTGAAGAGCTGTAAGACAAATATGCTCCATAAGGTCAACCTAGTCACATCATTGGAGCTTTTTCATTCCTGAACCTTCCACTCATATGTGTTTCATATTACCATCACTTCCTGGTGTGCTTAAAATTGCAGTTAGATTAAAATGAACATTATTTAGCCTGTACTTGTCATATCCCTATCCCAGGGAATTTGGGGCTCAAGTCGGGGGTCACCTTGGACGGAGTGCAAACCCACCGCAGGGCAGCATTCTCGCTGGTACAGTCATAGTAAATTGTTAGCCAGAGTGGAATTAGACCAAGTTGTTGATAAAATAAGTTTAAATTATTAAAGAACTTAATCATAATATGAATGTTTTGTTCAGTTTAAGGACAATGAATATATATATATACACAAGTTGTTCAGGGTCGATTTTCCTTTACTTAGTCTTAGAACTATAATAACTAAGGCATCTATAACAGTATCTATAAAATGATACTCCTTTGTCATGCCATTACAGATAATAGATACTGAATCCTACTCCTAATGACACACCCCACTTTGAGAGCTTTTAAATAATGTTGTTTCTGAATATTAAACATTTAGCTTGCGGCATGTTTGGAGTACGGTATAGTATGACGTTATGTAGGCCAGTAATACGAAACGTGGTCATCTACCATTACTGATGGACCCTTGGCTGACAAGTTTGGTATCGATTGGTGTAGTATTTCTTTCAAACTCCATTTTGGAACTTGCTGGTGTTGATTTATTTTGCACTTTGGCTTTTGTTTATTCTTTGGTCCCATGAACATCCCATTCATCTGTGTATGGATTATGAGAACACCAGTTTATTTGTCGACCATCGATGGCTTTTGTTTGTATGACTAAAGACCTATAAATGGTACACGCACCGATTCAGTGAAAGGAGATAACTTGCACTATACTTCTGAGTTCAGAGAAGATGTGGTGAAAAATACATGACATAATAATGTTCAAACTTGGTAATCACAGGTTTCTGGATTTCACACCACATGGTACTGGAGCAGCATTGCTGATGCGTTTGTTGTAGGGTAAATATTTGTAAAACTATAAATAGTGTATATGTTAGGAGTATCACTCAATCGAGACACAGTTCTTTCATTCCTTATAACTGCAAGAGCACCGAGAATCACCTGGACACCTTATTGTGTGTGTTCACATGCATGCTGAGATCTTCCTGGGTTTCTCTTTTTAGCATCATTAGTCTTGTTGGCAGCACTCACTGCGCTGTTTGACGAGTTGCTCTTTGTTTTTGCTCACTCATGTCTCCTTCCTCTACCATCTCCTCCATGTATTTCCATCTAGATGACCAGCGGACCTTTGAGTGTGGCATGAACTCAGCACAGGGTCAGGGAGGGAGGGAGAGGTGGAGTGGCAGTAACATAAACTAATGTCAGAATAATTCCAGACTGAGCTGGTAAACATTCTCCTTTCCTATTGGCTCTTGGTCGTTAATTACCCTAGAAGTCTGATTGCTAGCTGGTAACTTCCAGCTGTGAAGAGGCTGACAATCTGTTGCATTAGTAGTCAACTCGTGTAAATTCAGAGTACAGCTACAGCCTGTCAGAAGTGCTTCCTATTTTCAGTGCACTTGGGCAATAGGAGACAAAGAGGGCAGTCTTGGAATACTGTGAAGTTGCCTGTAAAATGGTGACATGGATTGATCTACAGAAATGAGGTCTTACATGAAATATGTCCATTCAGTCACTTTGAATAATCCATGCCAAGCAACATAGGTTCAACTGACAGAAAATGAATAATGAATAATAGATAAAGGTCATTCAAATTAATATACACTTTGACAAAGATATGTGGAAATTCTTTCAGCAGCCTTACACTCTCTTCCGAAGAGCCGGAACGTGGTCTCTTGAACGGAGCTGACAGCATAGGAAAAATGGCAAAGACTGTACTAACCCCCTGCCGGTAATGTTCATACTGGGACTGGAGTTGGGTTCCCTCCATCTCCACTTCCTCTCTCCACAGGAATGCCCAAGCTATCTGTCAACTGGCAGGTCTGTGGTTGTTTTCCTGCACCACATTGCTGGTAAACCTGCTATACTAACTGGATCCGTTAACTCACGGCACCAGGTCTTGGGCCAGGTTTCCTCCCATTCACTCCACATTCTCTTTGCCAAGTGGTGACCTTGTTGGAAAGTTTTAGCATGAAGGTCTCCAGGTGATTCTCACGGGCTCTGGCAGTTCACAGAACCACAGTTACATACACTGTATGGTGGAAAGGATGTGGACACTTGACTGTCACACTCGTATGTGGTTCTTCCCCAAATAGTGGGCACAAAGTTGGAAGCACACAATTGTATCGCATTTCTTTGAGTGCTGTAGCATTAAGATTTCCCTTCACTGGAACTAAGAGGCCCAAACATGTTCCAGCATGGTGATGCCCCTGTGCACAATGCGAGATCCATGAAGACATGGTTTGCCAAGGTTGGTGTGGAAGAAGTCGAGTAGCCTGCACAGAGCCCTGACCTCAACCCCATTGAACACCAATGGGATGAACTGGAACACCAACTTTGAATAAGAAAACCTGGTGCAATCTCAGTGCCTAACCTCTTGTGTTCTCGTATCTGAATGAGCATAAAACCCGAGAGACATGCTCTAAAATCTAAAAAGAGATGTCTACGTCTATCATAGGTGGATCAGCCATAGGAAAACACTCTCTGATGGAGTCCTGATTGAAGATCTGCAGATAAAGACACAACCAAAATGAAACCTTAACTTCTGATCATGTCTTTGTCAGATTTTTGAGTCATTTTGACTCGGTAAAGGAATTGGCTTTATATGTAAAGAACTTTTTTTTTTTTTTTTTGAGCTGATATTTTATACCCCACTATGACCTGACGTCAATGGTAGAATCTTTCCTTATTGTGGTATACTACCATACTGGCAAATCCCGACACCACAAATGTAGAGGAATGCTTTTGGGGAATTTTTTTTTTGTAGCTTTCCCATCTCTATGTGAATGCTGTGACTGGAAAGCCTTGAGCATTGCAACTGATGTAACTCTATTATTATTGCTCCTGTATATACTTTGTGTCCAATGTGTCATATTTGAGCTATGCAGCATGAAATGTGCAGTGGATGTGCAAGATTAGGATGCTGGATGGCAACCGCATCACATGGTGTATATTTCTGTGAGATTGTACAATCAGTTCTTTGTTTTAAAGGCATGCCATTCATTTTGTACAATGGCATACAGTCCATCCAGCGCATTTACATTTACATTTACATTTGTTCAGCTGGCAGTTGTTTTTATCCAAAGCAGCATACAAGTGATGCATTATTAGAATACAGCTGTTAAAGGAACTAACTAGGGCTGCAACTAACGATTATTTTCATAATCAATTAGTTGTATTATTAATTTTTAATAATATTTATTTTAATTTTTTTGGGATTAATCAGATGGTGGTAGGGGTAAACTTTCAGTACTCTCTATATATATTTGTTTATTTAAAATAAAATCCACAAACTGAGTGTTACAAATATAAACTTCAGACTAAAACTTTACACAACTGTTTGTCCAATTATATAAGACCTAAAAAAAAAAAAAAAAAAAAAACCAATACACACACACAGACCAGAATGTATATTATTCATTTAGGACTGTAGTTTAATTCAGTGCATCCATAAAAATAATGCATAAATATTCGTGTGTGTGTGTGTATGTATGTATATATGTATGTATGTATGTATGTATGTATGTATGTATGTATGTATATGTATATATGTGTGTATGTGTATATATATATGTATATATATGTGTATGTGTGTGTATATATATATATATATATATATATATATATATATATATATAATATGTATATGTGTGTATGTATGTATATATATGTATATGTGTGTATATATATATATATATATATATATATATATATATATATATATATATATATATATATATAATAAATAAAAAAAGGTAACATTGACATAAACAGTACACTGAAGAAAGTCATTGTCGGTGACTCTGGGTATCCGTTAAAGCTAGCGGCGTCACATTACGTGCATATCGCAATAAAGAATCACAAGTAAACACAAGGGTTTGACAAATACCAATTATACTAGAATTGTTATACCAGTTATTACCAAGTATCAAGTATCACAGCACTGTTGGATTCTTGAATCTGATTGGTCAGCAGGTGTTTATTCATTTTCTGTAGCTCTGACATAGTGTCAGCTACAAGGCAAACCTCAGGTTTGTATTAATGTTCTCGCTCTAATACGTTATCGTTTCTATAGTAACAGCTCATTCGCGGGGTCTTGTACGGTGGACGCTTCGATGATTTAAGCTTAACGTTAGGTGAAAAGTTCAGTTTTACACAATGGAGAAAGTCTTCAGGACAGAGGACCTTGTGCTTTACAGTTTCTCAGTGAAATGACCAGCTGAATTTTTTTTTCCTTATTATTTATCAGCTTTGAGAGAGCAAGAGAGAGAGTGAGAGAGAGAAAAGAAAGACTGCTGTAGCTCTGGATGCTTATAGGGAAAAGAATATGTAAGAAAGGAACTAGCTTATTTAGTGGATGTTAAATGTAACTATAAAAAGATAAAAATCAATGTCATACTTTAAGTGTGGTAATGATTGGCAGAGTACCATGGTGTAAGCACTTCTTTGCGTCTGGCTACATCACACCACATGGTCATTGATTATTTTCCTATAACAGCATGTACCATTGTGTTTTATCGTCTATGCAGAGTACCAGTGCCTCATAGATGATATCGGTTGATTTGGAAAATATATCGGTCGATGTGACTGCTCCACGAAAAAGGTCATCAAGAAATCCATATCCGTTGCCCACTTCCTCTGCTAAACGGTTGCTGTGTGGCCTGAGCTCACTTATTCTGTATAAATTTTATGATACACTTGCCTGCCATGCTACTGAAACAGTACCATCTCATGAGGCTTTCAGAAGCCACATTTAAGTAATCCACACACTTAGATGAAGTTCCCTGAAAGGATTTAATCATAAGCCCGTTTTACGGAGTTAACTTTATGAAGGTCACTTTAGGGTGACGTTAATGAGCCTCGTTTTAAGTAGAGAAGTACTCCTAACTGCACATCTCCTAATCACCAGTCTTAGCAGAGTTTAATAGACGTTTTAATCTGAGGACGCTGGGCAAAATGAAAAAGGAGAGGAATTTGCAGAATGGTGCAGTTTAATCGAGGTGCAATGAAACAGGAGCCAACTGCTTTGGTTCTCTCCGCATTAGAGCTCCAGATCATTCTCCGTGGCTTCTTAACTACTATTTAATGCTGATATGATGATCGCTTATGATCTTTTAAGCAAATATGCTAGTGGCTTTATGATCTATATATATATATATATATATATATATATATATATATATATATAATTTTATATACCAGTTCCATATCCCTGAAGTGATATTCGAACCTTTCTTTGCTATGAGCTCAGTCCTCGGCGAAGTGCTGCCTGTTAATTTTGCCGTGTTTTTCTTCTTAAAAAAAATAAAAATAAAAACCTAAGTGTTTATAATATAGTATAGTATATTATATTATATTATATTATATTTGTATTGTCATGGAAATTAGGCAACACTCGCAGACTCGTCCTCTGAAGGTAAAAAGGTTTATTACAGAAAGACGGTTAACACAGGATAGAATAATGAGAGCACTCTGAAGCCCTTGTACTAAACCACTACTATATATATATATATATATATATGAAACAGAGCATGACATGATTCTGTGTACCGATAAGAAGCCGTTTGAGGCAGTTTGAACAGGCTTTGTTTTAGGATCTTGGAAGATGTTTAGACGAACCTTGAATAGAAGAACATGTTTGTGTCTATGTAAGCAGATAAACATTCTGTACTGATCTCAGTGACATGACATGACCTTCTTAGGCGTTATCCTCTGATGAGAATGAAATAGAACAAGAACAAAACTATTACAAAGGAAAAATGAATAATTTCCCCTCACATTTCCCCCATTTTTATCATTACAAAATATGATCACTTAAATTAACAGAGAAATTACTATTCTGTGAGTACATCAGAACTTCAGAATCCTTTCACGGTTCAACTGAATTCAACATAAAACGGAAATAATGAAGGCGCTAAGGCTGTTTTTGCGGATATAAAGTATCCTGTCGTCAAGCAAGCTTATTTTAGAGTGAAGTGAGAATCGCCATGGTCAGAGGAATATTTACAATAGGTGTGAAATGGATGTCAATGGGTCGTCATCGTCAGTGTCGCTGGGAGGATCTGATACCCAGTCAGGTTTAGGATACGAGTCAGGTTGAACTGAATGATTTTTATTACTATAAAAAAAGCAAAGCGACAGTGGGGGCGATGCCACGGTGGGCATGTGGCGTAAACGATGTGCGGCCGAACACCGTGTAACACCGGGAACACAGAGTATTGCAGCAAGCCTGCTCTTGGCACGAGTTTCCATTGCTGTATTGTGACCAGCGAGTGCGTTTTTAGCCCTACGTGCCACTCAGCCAGTGTTTTTCTTTTTGGTTCGTTTAATTCTGTCCAGTGTGATACTATACTGAACCATATAGCAAGTGAACCAAAAAAATCAATTTCGCTCTACTGCAAACGGATTAATAGATGTGAAAGCGTCCTGAGGGCTATGCAAACACGCCGAGCGCAAGCCCGTCCTGATGTTTATCTGGTACGCCTTGAGAACACAATGACTGAAAGTAAACAGTTGAAGCCAATGATCAGTGCTGAAGGCTGCATTGTGTGACGTGGCATGCGTAAATGATTGCGCAGCATGACAGCTGCTCTTGAGCCCTGTGTAAGCCTTCACTGAATGCACGCTATTCACCTTGCTGTTCAGCACAGCATGTCAATAATTGTATTATGGAACGGATATCAGATGAAATGCTGGGAGATGATCTATTTGAGAGCTGAAATTACATGCGCTGAAACATGTTCGATTGAACGAAGGCCTCCTTTGCGAAACTACGAAGCATGTCGATAGAATAGATTCATTTTCGTGTTGAATATTTGCCCTGTCGATTTAGGAGATGCTATGAGATTAGTTTGGACATGGTGTGTGGGACAGGGAAGTGGTAGCTGGATGTTGGACTACTGATCGGAAGGTTGTGAGATCAAATCCCAGCACTGCCAAGCAGCCACTGCTGGGCCCTTGAAGCAAGGCTCTTAACCCTCAACTGCTCACTTGTATAAATAAATGTCGCTCTGGATAAGGGCGTCTGCCGAATGCTGTAATGTAATGTTATGTAATGTAATGTAATGTTCCTGGACGAAGGCAGCGTAAGTAAGAGTGGTCAAGTGCCCGTTATCTCCACCAGGAAGTGAGAAACAGGAAGAGCTGATCCGATATCTGTTCCACTATGCAATTATTGACTGGCTGATTGTTCTGCCCCCGCTGGATGGATTACTGTAGCAGTGCATCGATGGAGCTGTTTGCTTCCCACCCACGGCTTCCAGTCTGTCTGTCAGCGTCAGAACGGAGCCGAATTTGTGCATTTGCATTAAGAACTCGGTATCGCGCTTGCATTTCTATCTCATCACACGCACAGTGCTGCATCTCTTCTTGTAGAATAATACACAGTCTTGTTTCAAACTGGAAACTAACTGAAAAAGCAGGATATGTGATATAAAAGACTTATGTCATCCTCACTCTGTTGGATTGATTTTCAGAGACTGCTTTGAAAAACAGAGGCAGCTTTTTTAAAAATGAATTGCATCAGAGAGTTCAGTTTTTTTCGGCATCTTGGTCTTTTCGGTTTTTCCGCACAGACATTGATTCATACACCCAGCGGACAATACACTGGTAATTCATGGGTTTTTTTTTCGAAACTATTTTTTTACGCTCTTCTTTGTAATAGTTTCCTTTAAAGATCAGTACATGCTGGAAAATGCATTCAGTCTAAAATTTGAAGGGAACAGATTTATTTATTTTTAAAAAAAATGAAAACCATCAATTAGTAAGAAAGGAATAAAACATGACCAGGCATGCTGTTATATCATTACCCAGAGAACCTTACATCCCTAAGTGTCTCATTGTGCCAAGTTTTTTATATATATATATATATATATAAATATAAATAATATAAAATTTATTTCAATTACAACACTATCTATTTTGATCTCCTTATAATGTTAAATGTTGTGAAACATCTGCAGAACAAGCTACTTCCTGTTATCACTCATATTAGAACAGCTATAAACAATTTGTTCTCCTCTCTTTCTACATGATAAGAGGATAAAAATACTGCAGCGTGTCACGTTGCTGAGAAACCTGAAGACTTTCTGTTTCTGAGCTTTACCTCTGACTGTTAGAAAGCAGTGACGCTGGAGACTTCTTCACGAAAATGCTGAATAAATATCTCCTTACAGAAAACCTCAACACACATTTTAAAATCCGTAGGTTGTTACTATAGAAACGATTTCGTATTAGAACATTTATACTTCTGGCATTTGGCAGACACCCTCATCCCGAGCGACTCGCGTTTATCTCGTTTATACAGCTGAGCAGTCGAGGGTTAAGGGCTTTGTTCAAGGGCCCTGCAGTGGCAGGTTGGCGGTCCAACAACTTGACCGCTGAGCTACTGCTTCCGTAGAACAAGCGCATTAATATCCACACGTGATTCGCCGTGCAGCTGGGACAACTGTCAGAGCGGCCGTTAAGTTAAACATCTCTGTAGTGTAGAGCGCTGTAGTGACATTTATTCAAATACACCAGCAGTGACGAGATAGAATTTTTCCCTTATTCCTAGCTGTCCAATTTAGTTAATACAGAAAGACGTCTGGGCTTCCAGATACTGAACGTTACTGCTAGGAAGCTGAATACTGACCAGTGGAAGTGCCATTTCTTTCCTGTGGTCAGGATTTGAGTGATTTGGTTGTTTAACTATTGTACAGTAATGTCCAGCTACAATACATGGATCAATTGTGACCTTGAGCTCCAGTTGAAACTTCATTAGATGTAAGAATTAGCAATGACACGCATTATAATAAGCAGGTTTTTTCAAATTGGAGTCAAATAAGTAAATATCCACATGGTTCATGATAAACTCTTTTTTTTTTTTTTTGTTTGATATATAAAAACTAGCTAGCTGGCATGCTTCTTGCTTTTCTTAAGGATGGAAATAGAAGGAAGATCTCGGGTATTAATTTTTTGTGAATGAGAGACCTTTTAATAGTTCTACTGTCTGAAGTGTTGGTGAATGTATGTGTATAATATATTTTTCTTTTGTTCTGAATGATTCTACTAATTCTTTGCAAAGTTGTCCCTCTTTTTCTGGGAAATGGAAGAACACAATCTTAACTTTTCTCCTTCCATAGTTACCCCACTCAGTTTGAGTGCTCTGCAGGCCTCCTTTAATTAAATTCCTTCTAAATCTTTATGATTAACAAGTATTCTTACTTGCATACAATAAGCCACTAATTGCTGCTTGCCCAAGGAATCCATGGTACTAGCTGTGTATTGTAGTAATGGAATGTGGCCTGAAAAAGACACAAATGATTCAAAAGAAAGAGCTGAGAGATTCTGTAAGTTAGGAAGTCAATTTTTATCTAAAAAGAACATTTAAATTCAGCTTACACTGAACAAAACAGAAACGACTATAAAATATACAATGAAATATAAAATAAAAGATAAGTTACTAATCACAAGTTACTAGCCAGGGAAGGCCAAAGACTAAAAATGTGTCTGAAGTCTAGATTTAAGAGTAGTGATTCAGGTGGCAATTGGTTCCATAAACGTGGAGCAGCAACTGCAAATGCTCCGTGACCTTTTAAATCACCTTCTGACGTGTGATGACTCATCCCAGGAAGTCATATAAGGCGCTTGAATGTCTTGACACGTTGACCCTTTATTTGTTCATAAGAGTTTCCTGGGGCGTTTCCGTCCTTGTTGAACATGTGCGATCACATGGGTTCAGGAATCCCTGTGTGCAAGTCTGTTCTACTTCCAGTGATGTTCTGAGCAAACAAAAGCCTCTTAAACAAACAGTGTGAAACTGTGATGCGTCTTCTCTAATATTGCTTTTTTTTTTTTTTTTTTTTTTTTTGCTGAATGGGCAGATTGTATAATGTAGGAGAGATCTAGGGTAAATGAAATAAGCTGTGGATTTCTCATCAGCGTGTTTGTTTCATAAATGTCTGGATGCAGCACTCGACTGCTATATTTAAAAAAAAAAAAAAAAAAAAAACGAGGTTATTTGGGAAAGTGTGCTCTGTAAGATTTTGTCGAAACGCTGTGACAGATTCACTGAAACTGGACAGGTGAAGATAGGGAAAAACACCAGAGGATATTTTCTTCTTCTAATCTTCAGCTGTCCAATTTCTATGAGCCTGTGCCCATGATGGCCTCAGATTCCTGTTCTGGGTTGAGAGGAGTAGAACCTGCTTCTGCTGTTGTAGCCCATGCACCTCAAGGTTCGAGGTTTTGTACATGCTGAGATGCTTTTCTGCTCACCACGGTTGTAAAGAGTGATTTTTGAATGACTATCTTTCCTGGCAGCTCAAACCAATCTGTCATTTTCCTCTGACCTCTTATAAACAAGACGTTTCTACCCACAGAACTGTCGCTCATGCAATGTTTTTTGTTTTTCACGCCATTCTGTGTAAACTCTGTGTGTGTGGAAATTCCCAGGAGATCAGCAGTTTATGAAATGCTCAGACCTAGCTGTTCTGGTACCCATATCCATTCCATGGTTAAAGTCACAGATCACATATTTTCTTTGTTCTGTCGTTTGGTGAGAACATGAACTGAAGCTCTTGACCTGTAGTCGAGTCAGAATCAAATCACTTTCTCACTGCAACCAACTGTAGCAGTTCCTGTGGAAGAGGACCAGGTGTTTTGAGACTGTAACTGCATGATTTTATGCGTTGATTTAGATAACTGCATAAATGAGCAGGTTTACAGGTATTTTTAATAAGGTGGATGGTGACTACTTTAAATCACTACTTCAAACGTTCCAAATTGAGATCAGTTGAGAATCGAGAGAGAATATCTTGGAGGAACCGGTCTTATTTAAAACCTCGAATTAGGGATGGGCGATATCTTATCGTGTGCGATATACCAGTCGAAATTTTCCCCACAATAGGAATTTGTCTTCCCGTGATAATAATGATGATAAAGCCTAGTTTATGAGGTGTTTCTGTGCGACGGTGTACGACCCATTCGCAGCTCACGTGCAGAGCGAAAACAAGTACGGCGGAAGGCGGACATGAAGCTGAGGAGGACTTTATCACTAAATGAGGAGCTACCGTACCTCTACAATCTTTGCTTGTATTTTCTCATTTGTAATCCGCTCTGGATAAAAGCATCTGCTAAATGAATAAATGTAATGTAATCTGGAACTGGTTTGGTTACAGAAAATCTGTTTTACTTTCAGATCAATGTGTTGTGTTTCTGAGGCTCTCAAGATCACAGCTATCACTTGTAGCCATAATGTATCGTTATCGCAATAAATACCAGAAAATATTGTGATCTAGTTTTAAGTCCATATCGCCCATCTCTACCTCCAGATATCTGGTCTGGTTTGTTCTTTGTTACTGGACTGTGTGGTATCATCATGTCTAAATCAAAAGAGCTCTGGAAGATTAGAAGATTTCCCAAATACTGGAAATCAATCATTCCACTATCTGGAAGATCTACAAATGGAGAAGATTTAAAACCACTGCCTACTTGCCCAGGCCAGGCCACCCCCACAAATCTAACCTGAAAGCAGACTGTAAGATGCTAAACGAAGTCTCTAAGAACCTCAGAATTTCATCACAAGATCTGCAGGTAGCTTCTGCCACTGTTGATGTCAAAGTACCTACCTCTACTATTAGAAAGAGACAAGGGAGGTATGCCAAGAGGCATTCCAGCCTTTGCTGTGTAAAAAGAACATCAGGGCAAGACTAAAGTTTGCTATAGAATATCTAGGCGAGGACAAGGCCTTTTGGAACAATATGCTATGGAAGCTGAGTCACAGACGGAGTTGTTTGAGCACAATACCACAAACCATGTTAGGGGAAAACCAAATGCAAGAAACATTTCACAGTTGAACTAATTCTGCATGAATCAGTGGCAAACATTTCTCCAGGTGATGTCAGAGACTGATAGACAGTATGTTCGCCTACGTAAAGTTGTTTCTGCCAAAGGGGGCGATATAGTTACTGAAGCTAGCGGTGTGCATATCATGTTTTTCCCAATCTTTTAGCAGTCCAGTTTTGTGACCACTGTAGCCTCAGTTTCATTTTGTCGGCTGACTGGAGCAGAACCTTATGTGGTCCGTCTACCTCAAGGTTTGACATGTGTGTTCTGAGGTGTTTTTCTGCTTCCCACAGTGAGAGTGGTTTTATCTGCTATTGTAGCCTTCCTGTCAGCTAGAACCAGTCTGGCCATTCACCTCTGATCTCTCTCAAGACATTTCCACCAATAGAGCTGTCTGTCTGTCTTTCTTTCTTTCTTTCTTTCTTTCTTTCATTTTTTCTTTTTTTTTAAGCACAGCATTCTGTATGAACTCTGTATGAAGATTGTTGTGCATGAAAATCCCAGGAGATCAGCAGTCTCTGAAATACTCAAACCAGCCCACCTGGTACCAACAACCATGCCACTGTCAAAGTCCCGGAGATCGCATTGCTGATGCTTGACATGAACGTTAACTGAAGCTCTTCACCTGTACGTGCACGATTTTATGCATTGCACTGCTGCCACATAATTGGATAATTGCTTGAATGTACAGGTGTTCCTAAGAAAAAGCCAGGTAAGTGTATACCATTACGGTAAGAATGTGACGTTAGGTTTTGCCATTACTACCGTTATTAGCAACTTCTGTCATATCACTTATCTAACAAGAGGCCTTTTGAGAAAGGTGTGTGCGCTGTTGTTCTTGTGTATTGAACCTGGAATTTCATAAACAGTGCCACTTCCTCCCGAACACTAGTATATTATATAAACTATACTGTAGCTCTTAGAATGAACTCTTGTCTCAAGTTCAAGTGGCTTTATCATTTCAACCATATACAGCGGGTACAGTACATAGTGAAACGAAACAACGTTCCTCCAGGACCACGGTGCTACATAAAACAACACACTAACCACATGAGACGATACCGAACTAAATAAAATCTACACATGTTTACACAAAGTGCACGTGCAAACGTGTGCTAACAACACAGGACAGTACAGTACCACTAAAACAGGACAATAGGTACAGTAAGTGACAGTGTAGCGCCGACCAGTACACCGTTTTTTAGTGCGGAAGTGTCCGATATAACAGGTAGTGCAAAAGATGGGTGCCAAAGAGTAACGATATAATGAAAAAATGGTATAAAAATGCTATGACTTAGACTTCTGATATAATAGGTAGTGCAAAAGATGGGTTCATTGTCTCCTAGTTTTAGAAGTTGATTAGGATTATAGTTTTTGATGAGGAAATGAGCAATGGCTCTTTTAACTCTGTTCAAACTTTGTTTGTGGTATGCAAATTGTACCCTGACTTCTGTGGATTACAGATCAAGTTTTGTGTAATGAATGTTCACACTATTGCTAGTTGTTTGTTCCTGGCAGGCTCGTGATTATCTGACATGCCGCATGGCTTGTGAATATCGTGTGTTGCCATACTGGCCTAGAAGCCAACAGGGTTTTTTTTTTTTTTTTTTTTCCCCCCTCTGAACTACCATGAACCTCCATGCTTCAGTATTATAGTGCATTTATACTGCTACAAATACAGCAGTCTGCTACAATCGTAATAATAAAAACAATGAGTATTATTAACGTATGTACACTAGCTAGGAGGCTGACTGCTCAAATTAAAAACTGATTAGAATTGAACTGGACAGTAACAGCTCAGCATGTAAGCTTGTTTTTATTAATTAAAAGTTGGTGTAAGTTCAAATCCCAGGACTGTAAGGATGCGTTCACACTTTTGAATCGGAGTAAAATTGATGCTTTTGGTTTGGTTCAGTTTCACACTGTAGATAACAAGGGGCATTTAGGGCCACCCAAGCACGAAGAACACCGAGCTGGTGCTTCATAAGTTACTAGGATAATTTTATATATACACTCGCTGTTCACTTTATTAGTGAACACCTACACATTTTGTTATGTGGTAGCGACGTAATGCAAATAAATGAATAAATAAATAAATTGTGCAAAAACAGTTCAAGAGCTTCAGTTAATATTCACATCAAAATGAAGAAAAAGTTTACATGGATAGCAATAATCTAATTATTGACCTTATTCTGAATAAGACAATATTGTGATTAAGGTGTTTACATGAGTTGCTTTTAGGATATTCCTTTCATGTTTTACATGTTATAGAACATAGATCGATTAACAGCACACGTCATTACGTCCCCATGCCATGCCGTCTGACGTTCCCTCCAGAATTTCACGTATCAACATACAATTCATCTTCGTCATGGTACCATATAGAGTTTTGGTGTTTAACTTTTAATTTTATGAAAGCTTCAAGTGCAGTTAATTGTTTGTCATGCTATACGTGTATTTCACCTACTATATAGCAGGTAAGTACGTGGTTTCGGACGCAGCCGTGCGCTCTTGTTTGCCATCATATGGTTGAGCACTGCCATGTGTGTATGTGTCCTGTCACAAAATGCGGTGAAAACTCCCACACGACGTTAATAGTGTGATTAAGGTGTGTACATGTCTGTAATGCTCGTCCATAATGCGACTAAAACAGGAATACTCCACATGTCTTAATTCGAATTGTGTTCACTACGAGTATGACTTTAATCAGATTAAGGTAAAAAAAAATTGCTGTTTACATGGTAGTTTCTTAATCAGAGTATTGTCTTAATCGGGTTAATATTGGATTATCGTTGTCCATGTAAACGTACGGAGTGTCAAATTCCTGTTCGTGGTTGACAGGAGTGGAACATGATGCGGTCTTCTGCTGTTGTAGCCCATCCACCTCAACATTGGATGTGTTGTGTGTTCTGAGATGCTTTTCTGCTCAACATGGTTGTAAAGAGTGCTTATTTGAGTTACTATAGACTTTCTCTCAGGTCAAACCAGTCTGGTCATTCTCCTCTGATCTCTCACATTATCAAGTATGCAGACCAGAATGTTTGTTTTTTTTATTTTTCGCACCTCACCATGTAACCTCTAGCGACTGTTGTGTGTGAAATTCCCAGGAGATCAGCAGTTTCTGAGATACTCAAACCAGCCCATCTGGCACCAACAACCATGCCACACTTAGTCACTTAGATCACATTTTTCCCTGTTCTGATATTTGGTGTGAACTTCAACTGGAGCTCTTGACCTGTAGCCGATTCCAATCACTTTCTCAACGGGTCCTGCTGCTGCGATGGATCTTGTTGGGAAATACATTTACGGTAAAAATGGGAAATACATTTACGGTATTTGGCAGACGCCCTTATCCAGACTTACATTTATCTCATTCATACATCTAAGCAGTTGAGGGTTAAGGACCTTGCTCAAGGGCCCAACATTGGCAGCTTGGTGGTGAAGGGGTTTGAACTCATGACCTTCTGGGCAGTAGACCAACGCCTTAACCACTGAGCTACCACTGCATAATATTATTATATCTACGATCTGGGAACATTTTGGATTCGTGCTTAATGAGCGAGAAACGTGCGTGTGTTTCACTCCATATCTTTATTATCCACTTCTTCTTTGCGTGTCAATCACAACACCGTATCCCACAACAACCTCCGGCTGTTTCTCACTTCAACAACACGACACAACTAGGCTGTGTTTGAGTTGTTTCGCAGGAAGTGTGGAATAAAACCTCATTAAATTGTTTTGTATTTTATATTTAGGGTTATTTAATTCAAGCCTTTATTATTATTATTATTATTATTATTATTATTATTATTATTATTATTATTATAATTATATAGTGATTATAAATCTCCCCTTCCCCCGCATTGGTAAAAATCAGCCACCGTCACAGCCCTATTCTCACCAGCACAAACTAACCACACACCAAAAAAGAAAATAATGCACCAGGGTTCGAGTCAAACTGACAAAACCCTGCATATGTGGAAAATGGTCCCTCTTGGTTCTTGATCAAAATGTTCATGTGCTCAGCTTTGAGCTTGGATTGTGTTCAATGTCAGTTGTGGGTAACTTTGGATAAAATCATCTAGAAGTTAAATATGTGTAAAGGTGTTGTATTTATTTACTTTTTGCATTGAAGGATGGCCCTTGCAGCAATGATTAGTTTGAAATGGAGCGATTTCTCCCCTGTGCGGTTCAGTTTCTGTTCTCGGTTTTCACTGCAATCTTGGCAGCAGAGGAGGATGATCTAGTTAGACAAAGAGAGATAAAGAGATTTGTAGCTGTCATCCCTGTTACTCCTAGCACTGCTCCCTGGATGGTTTTGCTTTGGGGAATGGCATTTCTCAAAATGTTAAGTTCACGCTTCACTTGCCAGTATTTTTTCTGAAACTTTTTAAAGGCTCTTTCTTTAGATCTCTATTTTTAGAAACATCAACTTTAACGGAGGACGGCATTATGGCACAGTAGGTAGCATTACCACTTCACAGATCCTGAGCTCAGGTTACTGTCTGTGTGGAGTTTCATGTTCTCCCTGTGTTCGTGTCGGTTTTCTCCTGATTTGCTAGTTTCCTCCCACCTCCTAAAACATGCTCGTAGATGGGTTGGCTACTGTACATTGCCTTAGCAGTGACTGAGTGTGGGAATGGTGCCCAGTCGAAGGTGTATTCCTGCCTCACGTCCAGAGTTCCAAGGATAGTCTTTGGATCCACCTTGAGCCTGACCAGGAATAAGTGATGACTGAAGAATACTGAGAATCTGAATTTCTGCAGGATCAAAATACTCCAAGGAAATCCCGTTGTAGATATTTCAGCAACAGTGCATGGAAGAATTTATTTCAAGAGCAAGAGGTGTGGATGACTCAAATTCAAATCTCATTATACCTGGCTGACTAATTGGTAGTTAAACCTTTTAAAATGGCCAGTGGGTGTAGGTACATGGTAGCTGTAATTAATGAAATGGTTGCATTAGTCACAAACTCTCATGATTCACTCACTTGGCTCTTTCTCAATAAGTAATACATGGATGAATGGTTATCAGTGTTGATACAGTCATGTGAAAAAATAACTACACCACATGGAAATTTTTGGCTTTTTTGACATATTTGGACAAGCAAACATTCTGCTTTGAAACGGTGCCTGTTAATAAAGGGGATGCACTCTATCAAACGAGTTCTGTAAGGCCTTCAGAAAAAAGGATGTGATGCCTATGCGTCTGGCAGAGGATTTAAATTCTTCCAATCTCCAAATTATTTAAAATATATCGTTCCACTGTAAGGAAAATCATCTACAAATGGTGCAGATTTCAAACGACTGCCAATTTGTCCAGGACTGGCCGTCCCAGCAAATTCAGCCCAAGAGCAGACCGTCTGATGCAAAAAGAATTCTCCAAGAATCCCAAACTTTCATCAGAGGATCTGCTAGTAAGTCTTGCAGCGGTTGGTGTCCAAGTGCATGCTTCTACAATCAGAAAGAGATTGCACAGATTTGACCTGCATGGGAGGTGTGCCAGGAAAAAGTCTTTGTAAGTCTACAGTTTACCAATGAGCATATAGACAAAGATCAGGCCTTTTGTAATGATGTGCCTTTTGTAATAATGACAGATGAATCAAAGATAAAGTTGTTTGGCCACAGTAACAGCAGACATGTTTGGTGCAGACTAAAGACAGCTTTTCAGGAGAAGCACCTCATACCGACTGTGAAGCACGGTGGTGGAAATGTTATGTTTTGGGGTTGCTTCACTGCCTCGGGGACTGGACAGCTTGCATTCATTGATTCAACTATAAATTCTGCATCATATCGAAGAGTGCTTGAAGATAATGTGAGGAAATCTGTCCCGAAGTTGAACCGAACATGGATCTTTCAACAGGATCCTAAGCACACCAGCAAATTCACAAAGGAACGGCTCAAAAAGAAGAAATGGAGGATTATGGAATGGCCTAGTCAAAGCCTGGATTTGAATCCCACTGAAATGTCGTGGGGGATTTGAAACGGGCAGTGCATGCAAGAAAACCCTCAAACATCTTGCAACTGAAAGAATATTGCATGGAAGAATGGTCAAAAGTTTCAGCAGGCCTGGTGGACAATTATGCAAAACACCTACAAGTTATTTCTGCTAAAGGGGGAAATATTAGCTTCTGAGGCCAAGGGTGTACTTACTTTTTCCATAGAATCTCACACCTATTGATATTTCTGTTGAATAAATGATTTGAGAGAGTAATTTTTTTTTCTTGTGGCTTTGTTCAAGTATATCAACTTTAATAACAGGCACTGTTTCAAAGATGGTCTAAAGCTTGCTTGTCCAAACATGTCAAAAAAGCCAACAGTTTCCATGGGGTGTACTTATTTTTTTCACATTACTGTATTTTATTTTTTATATACGCTCTTAATTTCCATTATATTTCTTACACCCCCTGCAGCGCACACTTTTTTTTTTTTTTTTTTTTTTTTTTAAATGAATTTAATCCAACTTTTCAAATACTAGCCATGTCATTTTAAGTGGTTATAATTGGCCAAAAACATTTTGTCTATATTTTAGATTTTCACATTTGCATTTTTTCCCCCCAGACCTGGGGCTGTTTGAGCTCAGAGTTTGGTACGAAACGGTAAAATGTGTACCCTGTAAACCGCTGGCAACAAAAGTGAGTACACCCCTAAGTGAAAATGTCCAAATTGGGCCCAATTAGACGTTTTCCCTCCCCAGTGTCATGTGACTTGTTAGTGTTACAAGGTCTCAGGTGCGAATGGGGAGCAGGTTATATATATATATATATATATATATAAAATATAAAAACCAGGCATCCATAGGACTGGAGCACTGTAATTGGTTCACCTTTATGGTTCTCAAGTGCTTTCACTGAGAGTATTCTGAAAAACTCTCATCTCATCGTAAAAATCTTCCAATATGGGATCGGTTCCTCTAGTTGCAAGTGTGATGATTCTTGCAACTAGATTCTTTCATGATGACATGGATCAAACAGTGGTTTTCTTTGCCGCTTGAGTGGTTGTACCGCTGGAAAAGATAACAATAAATGGAAGAACTTGCTGCCTACGAGTTTGCAAACCTGAATATACCAAAGTGACATGCAGTCAAGCCATGTTTTAGAAGGAATTCTTGAAGAATGCAAACCTGCAATTCTGAGCCCAGCCCCCAACAAGCCCACAATCAGTCCTGCCATCATAAAGCCATCAGACATTAAGGCTATTAGTCATGAATGCTCATTTTCAATGAGACCTTATTTATCACCTTCTTGTTATTGAGACTCTCCCATCATTGATATAAAGTGCATTCTTCATCAGGAAATGAAGCTTCTGTAAGCCCACCAATTCGTCTTGGAGCATCAGTTGGCCTGCTTGAAGACGAGCGAGAAAGTGGATGCGATCGGAGAGGACACTTGCTGGGTTTATTAGCACGGCTTTGACGGACTGCTTCCAGAAAAACCTTGTTCTGTCAGAGGAACATATGGTGTTAAATTTATTGCCTCTTCTTTTTTTCAAAACCTTTGAAACAGCTTTTCTTTTTTTTTCTAAGTGCTGTCTGACACGCTTTAAAAAGCTTCTTATTCATGTTACGTTCCAGAAATAAACCATATGCATCATTATGATTAGAACTGAAACAAAACTGCTGAATTGAATGAATGACACCACTGTCTGATACACTCGTATCAGGAGTAATCTCAGTTAATCCAACTGAAAGCTTTGGACTTCAATTTAGCTTCATTGTAATGCATGGTTTTTTAAAAAAGTATTTATTTGGTAGAGAATTTTCAGCCTCTACAGGCTACAGACTAATTAACACTTTCTTCTGTTTGACTGGGAGAATTTCACTCCTGTGTTCACCCAGACGCTTGTCCTTCTGTTGATGCTGCGTTGAATAACGTTGCTTGCGTTTGCATGTTGATATACTTCACAACGCTTTCACATTCAAGTATAATGATAATGAGTCTTTATTAATCACGTATACATAACAGCACAGTGAAATTCTTTTCTTCGCTTACCCCAGCTTGTTAGGAAGTTAGGAAGGGCTTGAACCCCCGACCTTCAACCCAGAGCTTTAACTGCTAAGCCACCAGTGCCCCCGCATAAGTATAAGTATTGAACGTATCGAACAGTTCTATAGCTCCACGAGTTCCTTGGGGCAGATGCACCACTGAAGCGTTTTCTGCTGTTGATTCTGAGAGGGACATCATACCATCCTGTTCCTGCTGACTGAGACACAGGAGTCCTGCCGAGAGCACAGCCCTGCCCCCCCCCCCCCCTGCAGCCATCACACTTCTCCAAGCCACTATTCTGCAATTAATTCATCAATTTAACATGGCAACAGACACAGCTGGTACAGGTGTGGCTGCTTCCATGATGATCTTTGTGAGGCGGAGCGGGAAATCCTTCTAACGATGAAATTTTGACATTCTGACAACTACACTGCACTACGTGTTTCTCTTTTGCATGCATCTCGATTAAACAGAGAAATCGTTTTTATTACATGAGAGAAAATGACCATTCGAAACATCTTCCTTCCGACTGCCTGGGAGGATCGTCGCAGACATTTTGACAGCCGGAGTCTGATTTACAAACTGAACTGATTAGGCTTGACCTTGTGATATTAAACTTAGCTAGCAAGGTTTTAGACATCTTTTACTGTTGTAACCATCGTGTTTGTTAAACCAGCTCCTTACCGAACATGGTCTTTAGAGTTTATACAGAACGGTGCGACAAACAAAAAAACATCCAGTGAGAAAAACACAAGTGCAAAACAGCACAATGACAAACCCGCTTATATTAAACATCGAATTGTTTTAAACCAAATCTTCCGCCGTCGTCTTGTCAGTCAGCTTGCCTCACTCTCACGACGTGCCAAATGAGATCCGACTCCTGCTGGTCTGTGCTGCGACTCTGCTCACGCTGAATTGAGCAGAAGCGTTCAGTTTTTAATTGTTGCGTCCATTCTTTAACCGAACTTAATGATTTTTATTACTATAAAAAAATGGCGGTGGGGGAGTGATGTAATCGCTGTGCGGCTGAACACCGTGTAACACAGACTATCGCAGCAAGCCTAATGTGAACATTAACTGAAGCTCTTGAGCTGTATCAGTATGAATTATTATTTTTATTTATTTATTTATTTATTTATTGCATTGCGCCAATTGGATCATTTCATGAATGTGTAAAGGAGAAAGCAATAGGAGAACTGTTTCCCAAGATGTTGCCAAATATATTTGTGAACTATTGAAGACAAATATTAAGTCAAGTCGAGTAGTGTTGGATGAAAAGTCTGATTCGTTTGCTTTTGGAGGAAAGGTCATAGTGAGTTTTTTTTTGTGTGAGGCACGGAATTGATTTTTCAAACGCAGCGGCTCTGCTGGTAATGGAGGCTGAACGCAGGAGCTGATGGTGGGCAGAGTAGGACAGATGAAGGACAGCAGCAGTGTAGCACTGATCTCTGCACTGCCAGGCCTCCTGCTTCTACATGCCACCAATCACCGCATAAGCGCTCTCTGCACACCTACGCATCCATTACAAATTAATTCCCGGAAGCCTTTCACTACGTTGAAATTGCTCTCTGGTATGTTCAGGAAAGCAAATCTTTTCGACTGCCTGTCATATTCAGTGTGTAATTTTGATTCCTTTGGTTACATGAGAATATCTTTCATGACTCCCAGACTCCAGAGTATTATTTGGACTGGGTGTATTTTAGTTTAGTAGTAGTAATGATGGATTTGCTTGGGAAAAGTGATCCATGTATAAATCTCACACGCACACATTTAGTGAGAATTGTGAATCGCAGTTGTTTCCACTGCTATTAGGGAATATTGTTGCTATGAAGGGGTGTACTTGGTCTGGAACAATGTTTAGGAAGGTGGTACGTGTCGAAGTAACATTCACATGAATGCCAGGACCCGAGGTTTCCCACCAGAACATTGCTTAGAGCGTCTCACTGCCTCTGCCGGTGTGGACCACTTATGTTACGTACTAACCACTGCATACTGGGAACACCCCACAACACCTGCTGTTTTGGAGATGCTCTGACCCAGTTGTCCAGCCATCCAATTTGGCTCTTGTCAAATCCTTATGCCTACCCATTTTTCCTGCTTCTAACACATCAACTTCAAGAACTGACTGTTCACTTGCTGCCTAATATATCCCACCCGTTAACAGGTACCATTGTAAGGAGGTAATCAATGTTATTCACTTCACCTCTCAGTGGCTTTAATGTTATAGCTGATCTGTGTGTGTGTGTGTGTGTGTGTGTGTGTGTGTGTGTGTGTGTGTGTGTGTGTGTGTGGTGAAGCTGAACTTTGCAGTTTCCTTCCCTCATACATTTGTAATAAGACCAGTGGCTTGAATTGATCTTCTGTGGTTCCGGTTGTTTCTTGGCCAGCGTTGCAGTTTTTTTTCAGATGGCCAAATGTCATGTGTTATTGATGCGATGGTTCATCTTTCCCAAGCCCTTCGATCAGTTTGATTTATTAATGCATCAAGAGCTCATAAAATTGCTTATAAAAGCTGGGATACACAAATCATGTCACTGTTTTGCTGATTGTACTGCAATTATTATTTTAGCCTGTTTATTCATAACACCATAGACCAGAATATCTGTTGCTCATGTTGTACGGCTGAACCATAGGCCAAATGGAACAGTTTGTACACCAAGCTAGGGGAGTAATGGTGTTATGTAATCAGGATACAAAAAAACTGCTAACTCTAATGTTAGTTACATCAAAACCAAAGTAATCAGATTACAGGTACCTTTTTTTTTTTTTTAAATAAAAAATGGGAACACTATCAGGATTTCCTTTTTTTTTTCCATTTAAAACCAAAGAAATGAATCTTGTGACATAACACAGTATAGACAGCTGCTTGCTTATAGTTCTCGTTCTCTCTTACCAATCGTCGCTCTTATGAGCAACTTCCTGGTTCATGTGCAAATACATTTTGTGCAAAGTTAATTTGGTAGAAATGAACACAAATTGTTCTCTGAAATGCTTTTGTTAGGGTGATCATACGTCCTCTTTTTCCCGGACATGTCCTCTTCTTCAGACCTTTAAATAGCATCTAAATTTGAGAAAATGTCTGAGATTTGGCTTTAGCTTCATTATGATGTTCTTATGGTCTAATACAGGGTGTCTGCGGGTCCTTAAGTCTTCAAATGTCTTACATTCCTTAATGTAAAAATAAGGCCTTAATTAGCATTAAAATGTCTTAAATTCACATTTCAAAGGTTTTAAAAATGCAATCGAACCGACAGCGTAAAGAACATTTTAGATTGTATTTTCACTGGTTGCTGTTTGAGATGATAAACCCATGTGACTGTTACACTCAGAGCGTGTGCGACTCATCAGTGTTTCAGAGCAGCTCGGTTCACAGTAAACACCGCAACACACCAACTTCATCTCCGTCTGTGCCGAGTTTGAGTTGCTTATAACCTGCATTTAGACATGACACGAGCCAGATTCACTTTGGTTTTACGTTATCGTAATCTCAAACATTTTTGTGGACAGAGGTTTACAGCATTTCACCTGATTGGTAATGAGAAGTAAATAGTAAGAAAAACTGTTGCCAACTAAAAGGAAGTCTTCTGGTGGTTTTCCACCAAAACAAAAGTCACAAGGTGTAACGCATAAAAGTGAATTAAGTCAGAAATATATCACTATTGTTATATTACTATTTGTACCCCCAAATAATGTATTACTATTATTATTGTTGTTGTTGTTGTTGTTGTTAAGTATTATTCAGTGCAGTAAAATGACAAAATACCAAAGGTTTTTCTTTTATATTTTCTTCTTTACAAAAAAGTACCTACATTTATGAAACTACTTGTTACATTCACCCATTTACATTTATTCATTTAGCAGACGCTTTTATCCAAAGTGAGTTACAAATCCGTATTACTTTTCCCTGGCATTAATTCCAAAAAAACTAGTAAACACTGCTGTGAAGGGTTTTGTAATACAGCTGCTGAGGGAGTGATGATAAATTCAACATCTTTTTCTCTTCTCACTGCCATAATCCATCTCTCTCTTTTTTTTTTTTTTCCCTCTCTTGGAAAGTCATGGGAAGGATATTCTGGCTTATTTTTTCTTTCACTGTTGGAGCAAATTGTAATGCAAAAAGGATATTTGCTCTGGTTTCCCATATCCCTCTATAGACGTCTACCCTGCTATAGTTTACTTAAACCCAGAAATGGATGTATATGCATGAACACAATCCATTATAGTTGATGTATCGATTGAAGTGATGTTCAGGTCTTAAAATTTTTTGGAAATGTCTTGAATATGGTATTGGAATGGTATGGAATATTGAAGTCAGATACTCTGTAATACTGCATCATGTGTGCACATTTGTGTTATGATTTGCTTTAACCCTTCTCTGTAATTCCCGCCTTCTCGCACACCAACTGGTCGATTCTAAAAGGCTTGCAACAACTATTGGCCAAATGCTTGCCCCTCATTCATTAGCCTACTCTCAGCGAACGCGTGAAGGTGAAGCGCCGATGTGTATGGCATCAAACACTGACTTGACAATAGCAGCAGATGGCAGCTGTCCTGAGTCGAAACGATGCCCACGGTCATGTAAGGCGCCTTAATTTCATGTTATCACATTGCTTCGTATTACATGGCCGTTCAAATGTGTAACTGATGGCAGAAGGGTCACTCGTGGCATCTGATATTCTATTTTATTCCATGGACATTCAAAAGAATGTAGGTAACATGTAAAAATGTGGGCAGAGTGAACCAATTTTATTTATATATATATATATATATATAAGTCCTCTTTTTAGAAAACCAGAATATGGTCACCCTAGCTTTTGTGATGTAATGTTACCCACATCAGGGACATTGCTCTTTTATTTATTTATTTATTTATTTATTTTATTCATTTTATGAAAACAAATCCGAACATTGAACATGTTTCTAAGCTCTAAATAAAAGTATTTTAGATCATATTGCTTTTCTCTTGACTTTATTTACGTATGTGGTCTTGAAGTAATCCAAAAATAATCAGATTCCATTACTTTCATATCATGATACTTGGATTATGTTACTGATTAAATTTTTATGAAGTAATTTGTAACTGTAACTGAATACATCTTTAAAGTAACCCTCCCGACCCTGTTGTACACACCGCTTCATAAACCTGCTCACGATGCAAAGTAGTCGTCAGTCACTAGGCTGGATGTCAGCGTCTGCAGGAAACCCGGGTTTAAACTCGTCTTGCATCATCTTTAAGAGGCTTCAAACTGAAAGGATCACTTTTCATATGCAAATGTGCAGGTCTGATGAGGCACTGTACTGAAAAAGCATCAGCGGCATTTAACATTACTCCTTAGGGTGTGTGCTTCAGTGGTGTTGTTTTTTTTTTGTGTTTTTTTTTTTTTTATCCATCAAAAGCAAGCCCAGTTATGACAATATCTTAACAACAAGCATGAATTACTAACTGTCAAATTTAATATAGGTGTCCTCTCTGCCTTTGCTTGAAGCTACTAAGCTTCTCTGTTATGTCTCAGCGTGTTGTAGAGTTTCCAGGTCATATTCCTAATGTCTACGTGGAAAAGCTTCTGACGCTGCTGCTGCTGCCGCTGCTGCTGCCGCTGCTGGTTGTGATGAGACTAATACTTGCGTGCTTGAAATTATTATACACTACGAATGATTAGAACAGTGAATCAGAAGCTCAGGATTTGAGAGAGGTTTACGTTTGAGAAAAGGGAACGAATGAAGTCCATTGGCCAAGGGTACATGCTTTGTTAGTAGGGCTGGGATGAATTGTGTCACAATACACTTTTCTGAGGTATTCCTATACCTTTTGTAAAACTGTTATAAACTGAGAGAAAGATGTTAATTTGATGTTACCAGGGTGGACAAGTCCAATAGGCATCTGGGACAAGACGATTACCTGTCCCAGGGTAAACAAATCGGTGCTTGGGCATCTGGGACAAGAAAAATTGTGTCCCCAGGTGGACAAATCAGAAGATTATGCACTATATCAGTGATTTTGAAAGTGGGGGCCGCCAGGGGGCGCCCGGGGGGCCTCAACGATTTGGTGTGAAAAAGAAATTCTCACTCTCAGACAACCACACACACACAATCAATTCCTAATGTAAGGTAATGTAAAGATGTAAGATGTAATTATTAATAAAAAAGGGGGATATTTTCAGAAGTCTGTATTTTTAGTGTGTTGTAAAAAGGGGGGCCTCGGTCAAATGTTAATGCCATTTGGGGGGGCCTTGCCCTGGAAAAGTTTGGGAACCCCTCCACTATATGACCAACAATTCTGTTTTGGACACCTTAAAATACACCCATATGTGCTTTTTGAACATTCAATTCCAGGTTTAGTCTCCCTTTGCTGTTATAATAACCTTCAACGTTCTAGGAAGGCTTTCCACTAGATCTTGGTGCGTGGCGGTGAGGGTTTGTGCTCATTCAGCTACAAGAGCTAAAGGGTACGTTTACACGACAGTGACGCACTAAAAACGGAAAAGTTTTTCGAAAAGTTTTGCGTACAGACGACAACGTTGTCAAAACGAACCCCGTTCACACGAAAACGACTAAAAACGCAGAATTATCCATTCCAGGCCAGTAGGTGGCGATGTCACTTTGTAAATAAACACTACACGCCTGCGCGCTTAAGCATTCACGTCAACGTGTCCACCATATTGACCCGGGCAAGACTGCCCTGTGCACAAATACAAGTAAGCGGGGGAGCTGTATTTTGTCTGGATTAAAAACACAATAACGTTTACATTTCTCAAACGATTTCAATGGTTTACGGTCTACGTGACGTTAAAAGTTGTTCTGTCTCCAGTCACTTATCTCGATATACTTGGAAAATTATTCATTGTCATAAGGAATTGTGAAAACTGTCAAGGATAGATCCGACTTATTTTTCTTGGTTAATAAATGCTGCGACGTCCCTAATGCAGTATAATGAAATGTACATGAAATGTGCATTAAGGTTGTGTTTTTTTTTTTTTCATTGTGGAAATGGATTTTTCTGTCTTCAACCCCATCTTTTAGCTTTTCTTATGCTCCAGGTGAGAATTCTCTTAACAAAGCTCGCTCATTTTTAATTACTGAAAAAATTAAAATGGTGCATCTTTAAATACTAATAATTGACCATCATTGTACCAAAATGGAACAAAATCGGCAAATACAAAGCAAATAGCGAGACGCTGCTAGTCAGTCTGCTTTCTGTGTTTTATTAGCAAAAATAGGATACAGATATACTCCAAAACAGACCGTTACAATGATAATTATAAGATTTTGAATAACCTTCGTTAGCATAGATGTGGGTTAATGATTTGGTGTATGGAATAAATGCGTCTCCGCTGGTCGTAGTAGTGATGCAGTAAATCTACACTTTGCTGGAGAAGTGTCAATAAACCGAATAATCTCGAGCAGCACAAACACGGTCCCGGGGTTATTCCAGAAAGCCGGTTATATGACTTACCTGGGTAAATTTACTCAGAGTTAACTGATAACCTCAACTCTCGGTTCCAAAAACAAAGGTAACTATCAGGGTATGTAAGTAGCCATAGCACCTTACTCTCTGAACATAATCCGCTCTGAAGCAGGTCATGTTCCAGGGTTAGTTTGTTTAAGAGAGCTGACGGAGCGAATCATCATCCATCATCGTTTTCACGGATTCTCGTTTTTGTACGTTTACACTGAGATGATGACTTTCTCATTTTCAAAAACTCGCACTTTGAAACCAGTTTACAAAAGTTTGCGTTTTCAGGCCCCAAAACGCCGTCGCCGTGTAAACGAACAGCCAAAAAAGTTTTGCCTTTTTGGTTGAAAACATTGTCGTGTAAACGGCCCCTTAGTGAGGTCAGGCACTGATACTGGGTGAGGAGGCCTGGGGTGCAGTCAACGTTCCAGTTCATCCCAAAGATGTTCAGTGGGGTTGAGATCAGGGCTCTGTGCAGACCACTCGAGTTCTTCTACTCCAACCTTGGCAAACCATGTCTTCATGGAGCTCACTTTATGCACAGGGGCATCGTCATGCTGGAACATTGCTTGGGCCTAATGCTACAGCATACAAAGACAGTTGTGTGCTTCCAACTTTGTGGCAACATTTTGGGGAAGAACCATATATGGATGTGACGTTCAGCTGTCCAGGTACTTTTTTTTTCCCCTTATAGTGTATGTCCCGGGTGTGGACAATTCAGTGCTGGGCATGTGGGCCAAGAAGATGCGTATCAACTGGGCAAGTAGATTCAGTGGTCTTGCAGTCATCAGCAACTTTTTTTTCTTCTTCTCCCTTTCACCAACCATAGAAAGAAAGAAAGAAAAAAACAACCCTGTTTGCTATTGACTTTCACAAAAACGCACGTTTAAACAAAATCCGCTTCACATTGGTGCTTCACGCTTTGCTTTTATTTATCATGAGATGTTTCTTGTGTGACACCTTGGTAACGAAAAGCCTTTTTATAGACCACCAATTTATTAACCCAGCTGATATTAATTTGCACAGATAGGGGGTATAATTACTTATGGATTTCAGCTGGTTCCTTCCCTTACCTTGCCTTGGAGAACTGCTTATTCTTAGTGTGTTCAGTACTTTTTTTTCCTGTGTCATTCCACTTTATTACACACAACTTTATTTATGGACTTTAATGTTGTGAATTCTTTGTTTCCAGACTTCTTGAGTTAATACTGATGTCTGATGAAAATGTCATGTGAATCACCTCATTGGAAATATATTTACTAAAAAAAAGTTGATGCGTCCAATACTTATTTCCCCCCACTATATATTAGTGAGCTTCATTATCGCTTCAGAATCAGGAACATGTAGTTGTTTTTATCTTGTATTGTTGAAGCACTTCACTGTTTCTTAGCAGTGAAACTCGTGCTTGCAGTTTATTACGGGAATCGTCATGGTACCCCGGTCACTCTAATTATAAACGCATTACATTGTGGTTAGAAGATTAATAGGTAATCAAGTGAAACATTTGCGATCGAGTGTGTATTGAATCAGAGCAGTACATATAATGTGTGTGTTCTGGTAACTGTGAACTATCTGAACCAGACCCAGAGGTTTTATATGGAGTTTGTACTGTAAATTTTAAAGTGAAAAGGGGACCCCTCGAACATTTTTCCATATATGGGAAGAACGTATTTTAAGGCTGCTTTTTTTTTTTTTTCTTCCACAAATCCAGGGCTTTGGGAAGCAGTGCCCCTCTCCTGAAGGGTGAGGTCATAGGTTTTTCAATCGTACATCTGAGGTAAAGACTGAAGCGCTCCAAAGTAAGCACACGGTTTTCTCAGTGTATACTGAACACTTTGGTCTCTGGTATCTTATTTACAGATACACACAGTCAGGTCTGTGATGCCTTCTTCACGTGTTCATGATAATTGAACAGCAGTTCTCCTGAAAATGCTTGTATGAGCTCATGATGTTTAGATCTAAGTAACACACTTGGCTGCTTCTTGGGGTGTGTTCCTCCTGTTTCTGATTTCTTTGTTGCTATGGTAAGGAAACACCCTCCGTGTGTATACCGCTTGTGTGTGTGTGTGTGTGTGTGTGTGTGTGTGTGTGTGTGTGTGTGTGTGTGTGTGTGTGTGTAAGTGTGTTGCTTAGTTGTGTGTATCCTACTGCCTTTTTTATGGCCAGTGTCTGTACGACTCCAGAGTATCTGCATTTAATCCAACCCTGATGTTTAGTTGTGCTTGTGGTTCGAACAGCTTTTCTTCAGCTGTTAGCAGTAATGCTGTGACTTTCTTTCTTTACGCACTCGTTCACACCTGGAGTCGCCAATCTGCACTCCTAGAGCCACCAGAATATTTTCAGGAGTTAAGAGGTGATTGGAGAACAAGGAAGAAGCCCACAGGTAGAACGTGCAAAATGCCACAAAGAGCCCAGGATCAAAGCGCCGGAGCCGCGAGGCAGCAAGGCTGCCCACCACCATGCTGCCACTTCTGTTTTTGATTCGTTTTGATATTTATGATTCGTGTAAAATGCTCATCACCACCAAGCTAGATTGAATCCAAAATGGCTTCTTATGAACTGTATTTGCGTGCTACAGGGCTGAAGATTTTACTTACATCACGCCTCATAGAACAGCTACAGGAAAGGTGCAAGTCCCTTGTTTTCCATCTGATGCGTTGCACTCAAATAATCTTTCTTAAGTTTAAAGTATTGGTACCTGGACGTTTGGAGAAACCGCGTCCTTGCAACACCACACACGAGGAGCCGTTTTATTGGTTGGTAGTAAACTGGGTCAAAGTTGAATTTGAGTAAACCTGTGCATCACCAAAGCATCAAATCCAAGCGGTACACACTGACAAGAGCAAAATTTTCCTGTTTGCAAAGCAGCGCAGTTTGACTCTAGGGAAACGGTGGCTTTGTTGGTGCAACGGGATTTTGCCTTTGATCGTATGCAGGTAGTCTTGCTCATGATTGAGGGAGAGAGTATCTCCTTTTTATAGGTTGGTTCTGTCCACCTCACTTTTTTTTTCTTTAAGTTGCTTTGGATAAAAGTATATATTTATAATACCAATCTGTTTTCATTGGAAACAAAACCAACCCAGACTTGCTTCGGCAGAATGAGGGCACGAGTGTGTTTTTGCACTTTCACTTCCTTACCATGTCTAGTTAGAAAGGACATGTATTTGCCTGCTGGGGTTTTACCATCGGTGATCGGCTCTCCTGCTCATTCTCGGGCTGTAAAGCAACGGAACTGCGCTTCTCAGCGCGGCTCCTGCTGAGCTCTCTGGGGTTCGAGTCTGAGCGTGTAGAGCTGCTGCCTGAATATTGTTAGTCATCTAGCATTCTCTCTCCACCGTGGGCGACGGCTAATGGAAAGTGTGACATTAAATTCCAAACTCCTATCACTTGCGATCACAGTCGAAATGCAAGTTTTTTTTGTCCTGTGGGCACAATATGCTGGCACGACTAGAAAGTAATTAAGGAGGAGAGCGAGTCAGCTTATGATACTGGTCATATATATATATATATAATTTTAAAAAGGTATTAAGCTGGTCAGACAGGGTCAGTGATTTGGCCACTCAGCATCCTGATCTGCCCATCTGTTTATTTCTCTGTAATGTAACGTGTTTAGTATACAATTTACATTTTACATTTATTCATTTAGCTGACGCTTTTATCCAAAGAGACAAATGAGGAAATACAAGCAAAGCGTTATATCAAGCGGAGAACAATACAAGTAGTGCTACAATACAAGATCTTTAATTGAGCTCTAGAAAAGCAAAGTGCGCAGAGTAGTATGTGTGTGTATATGTGTATATATGTGTGTAATGGGTTGGAAGTTCCATTCTACCTCTGAGGGACAGTTAGTGTGAAGGTTCTGGAAAGGGACCTTGAGCCACATTGAGTAGGCACTATTAAGCATCAGTCATTAATCGATCAGTAGTGGATTAAACAGCCACAGGATTTTCAGTACACTCACATCCTCCGCACAGAGAAATTTTGGGTGGGGAATCCAGAAAGAGGGGGTTGTGAAATCTTTTGGGTGTTGCAGCCAGTCACAAAAAGGTTAAGATCTTCTGTGAGAAGGTAATGGATGGATGGAAATGCATTGTAATCAGTAGTTTGAAAAAAGCTAGCGGTGAGGTAACTTTCCAGTCATACTTGACTGGTCAGGTCTGGGCTGTCTAAAAGCATCAAAGCTCACCCACCGATCTCTGTTAAATTGTAAAGCGAGCATTACATTAAACCCTCTCTCTACCGGTTCAGATTGGGAAATCATTTGGGGGGAAACTGGGCTGTTAAATCCAATTAGAGTAGACTGAGATGTTTCATCTGTGTTGCACTCTGACACATAATATTGCTGTATATGTACTATATATACATAATATTGTCAGAAGTCGGGGGTGCAAGCCCCAGCATTACCAGGCTCTGGGTTACTGATCGGATGGTCGGGGGTTCAAGCCCCAGCATTACCAGGCTCTGGGTTACTGATCGGAAGGTCGGGGGTTCAAGCCCCAGCATTGCCAGGCTCTGGGCTACTGATCGGAAGGTCGGGGGTTCAAGCCCCAGCATTACCAGGCTTTGGGTTATTGATCGGAAGGTCAGGGGTTCAAGCCCCAGCATTACCAGGCTCTGGGTTACTGATCGGAAGGTCGGGGGTTCAAGCCCCAGCATTGCCAGGCTCTGGGCTACTGATCAGAAGGTCAGGGGTTCAAGCCCCAGCATTACCAGGCTTTGGGTTATTGATCGGAAGGTCAGGGGTTCAAGCCCCAGCATTACCAGGCTCTGGATTACTGATCAGAAGGTCGGGGTTCAAGCCCCAGCATTACCAGGCTCTGGGCTACTGATCAGAAGGTCAGGGGTTCAAGCCCCAGCATTACCAGGCTTTGGGTTACTGATCGGAAGGTCGGGGTTCAAGCCCTTGCACTGCCAAGCTGCCACTGTTGGCCCTTGAGCAAGGCCCTTAACCCTCTCTGATCCAGGGGCGCTGTATCATGGCTGACCCTGCACTCTGACCCCAACTTCCTGACATGCTGGGGTATGCGAAGAAAAGAATTTCACTGTGCACATGTATATGTGATAAATAAATAATTATCATTAAGTATTAAGCAAATATCTGCCAATCTGCTTTCCACTAGGATGTTGGCCTGCTGGCTGTATGCCTGTAACATCTTTATCTGTTCTTTCCATTCAGCATTTCCTTTCAGTGGTTTAGGATTCAATTTGAAACATTAGTGAAAATGAAGTTTTAAAATTAAATGCAGTTTATGAGACAAAAAGCCTCAGTCAGCATCTACCATCTGCCTTAGCTCATATCTGCAATTGTTTCTATCTCTGTGCCATCACCATAGGATTATATTATAATCCTGTCAGGATTCTCTTATTTTGTCTGACGATTTAATTATTATTTTCTTGTTCTCTTTTCATAAGCAGTACTGTAATCATTCAACACTGAACATTATAAATAAAAAGTCAATAAAATGTCTCAAAATGGAAAGGCAGGGAAGATACCATCCACTTTAATAGGAACACACGTACACCTGTTCATTTATGCGGTTATTCAGTCAGCCAATCATGTGGCAGCAGCACAATGCATAAAGTCATGCAGATACAGGTCAAGAGCTTCAGTTAATGTTCACATCAAACATCAGAATGGGGGGAGAAAGTGTTGGATGCATGGATGTTGGTGCCAGATGGACTGGTTTGAGTTTTTCAGAGTATTACACGGCTGATCTCCTGGGAATTTCACACACAAGTCTCTGGAGTTTAGACAGAATGGTGCGAAAAACAAGAAACAGCCTGTGAGCAGAGGAAGCAGGCTGAAACACCTTGTTGATGTGAGAGATCAGAGGAGAATGACCAGACTGCTCTGAGCTGACAGGAAGTCTATAGTCACTCAAATAATCACTCTTTACAAGCATGGTGAGCAGAAAAGCATCTCGGAACGCACAACACATCAGCCCTTGAGGTGGATGGGCTAGAACAACAGAAGACCACATCATGATCCACTCAGCCAAGAACAAGACTCTGAGTCTGACATGGGCGCCGTCTCACAGAAACTAGAAAGTTGAAGGCTGGAAAAAGGGTTTGGGTGAGTCTAAGATCCTCAGATTCCTGTTCTAGGCAGACAGGAGTGAAATCCAATGTGGTCTTCTGCTGTTGTAGCCCATCTACCTCAAGGTTTGATATTTTGTGCATTCTGAGATGCTTTTCTGCTCACCACGGTTTTAAAGAGTGATTAAGTAAGCTGGCATTGTGGCTGTGAAACCAGCTAACGTTATGCTCCATGTAATGTTAGCGATAGACAGTTATTTGTTAACGACGCTAACGCATTGCAGTGTTATAAACTACCTCCGAATGGGCCACCATGCGTCACCATTCAGCCCGTGTCCTGTCAGGTAAATGTAGCCTAACGTCACTAATAATTATCCAAATGTTCATGCTTTTAATAAATCTTTTTGGCCTTCCACCAGATCACTGAATTTAAACTAATGCTTGCATTCAGAGTATAAGGGGGGTGGGTGTGTGTGTGTGTGTGTGTGTGTGTGTGTGTGTGTGTGTGTGTGTGTGTGTGTGTGTGTGTGTGTGTCAGACAGTGTTTGATAACTAAAATATCTCTCTCTCTCTCTCTCTCTCTCTCTCTCTCTATTTTGCCAATATCAGCCAGAGGAGGATGTCCTCTAGGAGAGTTTTTAATTACATTTTTTAATTTTATTTTTATACCACACTGTGGTATCGAGTATCGTGTACTTTTGGTGGTATCGGTACCGACTACTAGATTTGTGGTATCGTGACATCTCTAACGGCTGTACATGTAACTCATTCGTCCAGAGTGATTTGTTCATCCCTGCATGTGATATTATTAAAGCCTTAGGCAAGGTTTAAACCCTGCCCCGGGTTAAGTCAGCCTTTTAATGACTGTAGCTCACTGATTGTTTGCCTGACGGCTAAACATATCATTATTTTGTGTCCAGCTTGTTTGCTGCTCCCTTGAGTTATTTTCTTCCCTTTTTGCCCGAGATATCTGCAGCTTTACAGAAACACATCGTTCTTAAGCTTGACACGAGCTCAGATTTAATGATTAACAACTGTGACTAAGCAATCAAGGCAGCTCAGTGCAGATCTTCCTCTTTATCGTGATGATGGAACAGCACGATAATGTACTGCTCATAAAGTACGTAAATTAAACAGCCCCTCCAAAACGCAGAAGAGAATAAAATGAACACACAGGAGGTTTTTAAATGCAGTTTCACATATGTAAAGCGTGTGCGTTTAGACGGTTCACCTGATATAACCGCAGTTATGATGGACCTGAATGTCACAGTGTGTCCTTGAATCTGTGTTGTCGCGGTGGATGGAAATGCAGTCAAGTTTTGGGATTAGTGTTTTTTTTTTTTCTTTTCGAGAGAGAATTCTGAGCGAGGCGCAGTGCTGTGTGAGCGTTATTTCCTCTTCAGTCCCCAGCGTTTTGTCTAAATGAAGAA
Organism: Ictalurus furcatus; assembly: GCF_023375685.1. Classification (NCBI taxonomy): domain Eukaryota; kingdom Metazoa; phylum Chordata; class Actinopteri; order Siluriformes; family Ictaluridae; genus Ictalurus; species Ictalurus furcatus. The sequence continues at coordinate 27,777,960 of NC_071257.1, read as the reverse complement.
TGGGCAGCTCCTTGGCACAGGCAACTGAAAAATCTATTACAGAGTTTTGTAGCTAAATTAATCTGCAAATTGAAGGCTGTGGAAATATAGGTTAACTTCATTTCTTTTTTTTTTTTCTTTTTTTTTTGCCGTCTACAGTTTGAAAATTGCTTAGTCTGTTCTTATAATTCTGACGAACATACTTTTCTAGTAAGCAAGGCCGAGTTATTTCGCAACTGCTTTTCTTTCCCTGTAATTTAGAATTTCTTCTGTGACGCGCTTGAGTTTCTGCCTGTTGGGGATTCGCCGTTCTTGCAAAATCCCCATTCAAATTCTGAGGAATGTTTAAATCTGACTGGGTCGAGATCACAGGCTAGCTAGGTTGGGCAGAGGTGATTCATCGCTACTGTACTCGCACTCCAGTGTGATTTCTTCTTCTCCCAGTTCGTTACGCAGGGAAGTTCAATCCAGGATTGTGACGGTCATTCCGTTCCGCACCAGGAAAAAATGAAACCATTCTCATTTGTTAGCTTCCAAAAAAAAAAAAAAAGTTTCTATTTGGCATCTGCTGTATGTTTATACTTAAACACTTCATGGTGATGCGACTCACCTCAATGCTGTAACTTCTGCTCTCCGGACCGGCCCGATCCATCCCGATGCCCTACGTCTGGTTGGAGTCCTCATCACTTGGAAATCACTCGCTGGTGTTGAGGATGGCCGCACACGGACGGCCGAAAGATCAATGAGATTACTATAGTGATGGTACCACTTACAAACCATGATGAACGCTTTAGGACTGCAATTGCTACAGCCTTACACTCAAGTCTCCATCAGTGAACAGTGGATAACTTCAACAAAACAGACTTCATGTTAAAACTATGAATGGATGAATCTCCTGGTTACACAACTGCACTGTTTGACCATGTAGTACGCAGTTATAGATGGGAATTATTTATAATCGCACTATCCGGTGTCACCCAGATGAGGATAGGGTTTCCTTTTGAGTCAGGTTCCTCTCACGGTTTCTTCCTCGTATCCTCTCAGGGAGTTTTTCCTTGGCTTGCTCGTTAGGGATAAATTTATACCCTGAATTTATTTCAGTAAATCTGCTTTTTGACAATGTCCATTACTGTTAAAAGCGTTATACAAATAAAATTTAATGTAATTAACTGTAACGTAAGCTGCAAGATGGATTAATTGGCGTACACGGATGACAGCCGAGCTTTTGAGAATCAGGGAGGCGCAGGTTTTTGTAAACCCTGACGAAAAGCAATAGCATAGAACTCTCCCGCTCGCATGATACACACAGTACGTCACCTTGTGGTTAAACTACAAGAGAAAATAAAGACGCTGCCAGCCTACAATAATATTTCGAATTAGATGTGATGTGAGGAGAGAACACGGCAGCTCATAGCTGAAAAGTCTGCCAAAGACTTGGGGAATTTTTTCTCAAGGTATCATTGCCAGTGTGCTACATGGTAAACATGTTTGTTTTTCCCTTATCTGGATAAATTCCCTTAATTAGCTCATTATACATCATTATGTTATTGTAGCTGCTACTTATTCTCCTAGTGAGTGAAGCGACCAAAACGTGTGACTGGGCAGCACACGGAGTTTTATTTGCTGCCGGATGTAGAGAGGACGAGTTTATCGTCTGTCTTTCCCCTCATTGTGTTGCTTACATCAGCATATTTGAAGTGCACAGTTACAGTAGAACATGCATCTTAACTTTCTTCATGTTCATTTACAATTCCTGAAACCGTAGTTCCAAAGACTAAACGAGATGCCGATACTTATTTATTTTTTTTAGCTTTTTTTTGGTTAGTTTTTTTTGCCAGACACATGCGTCACTTCTACTCAACTAGCTAATCAATTGCAGAAACATTAGAGATGCTTTTGTTTTCCCTTCTTCTCTTTTGTAAGGGCCTGAAGCTTTTCGTCCAACTTAAGATGTTCTTGCCAAAATTAGTGTTTCGGCAACATATTGTGAAATCTCCTGCTTCTTCACCCTATCGACTATTTCTCTGGATGCAGGGTACAGAATAATAACGTTAATACTGTGGGATATTGGAGACTTCCGTTTTTCTTAAGCTGTTGTAAAATGTAAATGCATTCTGTTAAGGTTAGGTGTTTTCTGCAGATAGTACATGGGGTGTTCGGGTGGTTCACGGGGCATTCTGGTGGTTCATGGGGAATTCAGGGGGTCCATGGGGTATTTGGGGGGGTTCCTAGGGGTTCATGGGGTATTCATTGGGTATTTAGGTGGTTCATGGGATATTCGAATGGTTCATGGGGTATTCTGGTGGTTCATGGGGAATTCAGGGGGTCCATGGAGTATTTGCGGGGGTTCCTGGGGTATTCATTGGGTATTTAGGTGGTTCGGGGGGAGGGGTCCATGGGATATTTTGGGTGGTTCATGGGATATATTCGGGGGGGTGGGTCCATGGGGTATTTGGGTGGTTCATGGGTTATTCGAGGAAGGGGGCTCCATGGGATATTCGGGGGCTCCATAGGGTATTCGTGGGGGCTCCATTGGGTATTTGGAGGGTTCCTGGGGTATTTGGTAAAAGTGCACTATATACAATTTGGAAATGCCAATCAGACTACAACACATGTCTTTTGACTAGTGTAGGAAACCGGAGTACTCTGGGTATTCCAAAGTAACAGGGCAGATGCAAGACACCCCCGAAGCACGGGGTGGAGGCGGGAATCAAACCCCCAACCCTGGAGGTATGAGGCAAACGTAATAACATGGTCACAAAGGGCCACATTACAGCACATCACACTTTCATTAATTATTTTCCTGTAGCAGCACACCATGATGTTTATTCTCTTACTGAATCATGTTTCATTTTAAGCCTCACACCCATCCCCCAGAGAAAGTGCCATTATTGCTGATAACATGGCTGAGAGTAACAAATATGCAGCATGATAAAATTAACCCGAGAAACCAAAAGGCAAAATTGTTCATAATGACAGGAAGGAAACTGAATAGCCTTGAATGGGTGCACAAGACCGTACTACAACAGCCTGTTTGTTCGCCATATAGCCTTGCCTTATTTGTAGTACATACTCGGCAAATAACCATGCCGAGTAAATACCTCAAGCAACTCGATCTTAACTTGAACCCGAACGTTAACCATTTGCAAACAGCCGTAAGCCTGTTCGACGGTCTTGGCTCCTCCTTGACCTTTAGAGCAGGCGTAATGTACTCATGGATCAATGTGACTCTGTGTTCCTCTCAGCTCTGTATTGTTTGACTTTGGCATAACGTTCTTTTCAGTCAGCAGCCCTGTAAACAAACCCATGACGCGACCGCCTGGCTCCTAGCACTGCGCCTTGATCCTCTCAACAAAGGCTTCTGCATTAATGGACAGACTTCGAGGAGAAAGGAAACGGGAGCCAAAGCATCCCTATTGCACACGTACACGGGAAAGACAAAGTCCAAAGTACGAACCGGCCTTGCACAGAGAGGGTTAGCCTTCTTCCAGTTCTACTCACTCGCTGTTGTGTTTTCTATAACTGACGACTTAATTAGATCAGCAGGGAGCGAGGTACTGCTTGGCAAACAGAAGTGTGTGCTTTACTGGAAGTGCAGCACTCCCTCCCTCTCCCAAAAGGTGTGATTTTCTGAGTGGACAGCAGCTTGGATCCTTAAACACTGTGAATCATTTAGAACTGCCCAGAAACACAGCAGGCTGAAATCCACGGCACTCCCTTTCCTGCCTTTTCACAAGTATGGTTATTTCAAAAACTAACAAAAGGTGTTTTGTGTTTTTTAAGGTCACCAGATCTAATAAAACATTCCTTTGCATTCTGTTTCCCTCAAGTCGCTACTTTTACAGCCGGCGCTACTCAATAATGCCTGACTTTGGAGAATATTGTAACTGTTGGTTATTATTGAGTTTGTGGCAGCCTCATCGTTTCACCGCTTTCAAGAAAAAAAAAAGCCGGCAAAAAATACAATCCCCTCCAGAACCTGTTGGAATGATGATGCCAGTTGTTTGTTTGTTTGTTTGTTTTTTGTGCTGTACACTTAAGACCTTTTTAAGATCTACATCTCGATGTGTAAAACAGCATAAAAAAATAGAACCTTTTGTATCAGACCACCCAATTTTTAGGTGCGCAAAAGTATAAGAACCGATAAGACTTGAAGTAAATTATGGTAAATAACATATTTGGTTGCCTATCCCTTGCTTGCAATAACTGCATCAAGCCTGCGACTCATTAACATCACTGAATTATTGGTTTCTTCTTTTGTGATGCATTTCCCAGTTTGGGGGGGGGGGGTTCTCCCTTCA